>NC_071978.1:28690641-28841110 GCF_026283585.1 Hylaeus volcanicus | reverse complement strand
TCATTAAATTATATGCATTCCTTTCTTGCTAAAAAAAATTCATGCAAGACACTAAACAAAAAACATAATCATAAACCTATCTCCCTCCTTAAACCTTCGAATTAAAGATGTTTCGAGAACCGATTTTAGTTGTAAGTTAATACTTCTTTGCGGCTCTGAATAGACAGGTGTTCCCAACTTTACTCAAGGCGTGAAGCAACGATTTCTCGTACGGTAATAGGATTATAACCGAGCATCAATTTCTCGATTCGTAAAGACTACGAATCTATGACGGAGTCATCGACGAAAGGATCGACTCGGAAGACTTACCTCTGACACGCAAGACGCGGAGTAGGGGTTTCCTCTTTCCTGAAAGTTCTTCCTCCAGCCAAGCCGATTCTTTCGTTGACTCTAGCGTAGATCGTTAAATCTCGTAGCTGCCACGGGGTGATGATCGTTGAACGAGATGATATCGGTGTAGCGCGTCTCCTCGTTTCCTCGTGCGATGTGCCAATTTATCGAAAAAACAATTCCGTCTGATTGCAGTCGGATTGCAACCGGTACACTAAGGTGCGCGGAGGCCGTTCGTCCTCTGCGCAGTTGCACAAAACGCACAAAGTCAGTCAGGGCAAGTCCGAGTCGGAGGAATACGACACCCTGGGCTCGGATAGCGACACGGAAGTCGGGACCAGCAGCCGAACCGAGTCTTCCAATCACCTCGTCGATTCGCACCACTCGGTGTCTGCGGCCGACTCGCGTGTCCACAGTATGCAATCTTTCATCCTTCTATTCGGTTTACGCCTTTTCTATCTTCTTTTTCCGTCTCTCACTTTCTGATCTGTCTGGTTGGTTGGATCCTTTCTGTCTCGCGCGCTTCTCGCGCTCCTTCCCGGGGTTTTTTCGTTCGACGATATATACCTAGACAGCGACGACAAAAGAGGAGGAGAGAGGAGCGCCGCGAGACAATTCCACGCACCGCAATACCACCGGAATATGTACCATCCGTTCCCGTTGCCTGTTTACGTTCGTTAGAGTGCACCGAATATGTGACCGAGCATTCGCAAGCTTGTTGTTTGTAACGTGAAACGCCGCGTCGGAACGAGATCGGGGAAATAGAACGGTACGGGGACGCTCATCCCCTCGTTCGCTGAGGAAAACCGCTCCATTTTCTGTTCCCAGACTTCCTGTACCATGGACCAGAATCTAGCACGTCTACAGAACCCTCACCGATTTTTGAGAGAAAATCGTTTCCTGGAAGGGGAAGACCCAAGTGAGTACGAAAACAACGTTACTTTGTAGACGGTAGCTAGTTCGTGATCGATCACGGATGGAAAATAATGGCGCGTGTGTCCGATCAGGATGTTACAGTTGGCGCGTCATACCAGCGAGGAGACCCGTTCCAACTTCGGCCCAATCTCCGGGCTTGGCAATCCCAAGCACCAGTCGAGCAATTCCTGTTCCAATCGGGACCAGGAGCGTGACGGATCCGGAAGCCTGTTCATCCCCAAGCTGGACCCACCCACGGGGTTCTCCGACGCGTTTGAGCTAAGCGAGGCCGAATGCGACCTCGATCGCGGCCACAGTAGCCAACGAAACGTCCGTGACTTCGTAATCGCGGTGTAAATAAGCATAAAGCCTACGACGAACCCCTCCTCCACACGATGCTGCGCGCGAAACTACGAAACGAACGAAACCCCATACAAACTTGCATTGTAAGGAATAAGAGTGAAAGAGGAAGAAAGGAGTGGAAGAAACCGTGGTCCGTCTTTCGTTAATTACACTGGCCGTCTACTGGGGCCACCGAATAATGTACTCCCACTGTTCGTGTTCCTGGCCTACGTTGATAAAAGGGTGTCGGTCGTTATCCTAGCGAGAACGAACACCCTTACGACTCGACTATGTGTTCTTTTGAACTGCCAGTTCGTTCGAATTTCCGCGAACCCGCGACCGCGCGACACCGCCGTTCGCTTTCGGTATACCTACATATATGTATTTTTCGTTCCAGGGTCTTGGAGCGAATCGCGCTGTCCCTCGACCGTGGCGAGAACTCGATCGGGATTAACGTCTTCGAACGTTCGAGTTATCCCTAACGAACAATTTTTTCAACCGCTGTTCCGTTCTAAAGGCAACAATTATCGTGTAAGAAATTCTACGCGTCCTACTCGAATAAGCGGGATTCTTTTGCTGGCCGTCGAAATAACATTCGATGCTATCCTTCGAGTTCGATTACGCTCCTGGATAAAAAGACAGCGCGTGCTGTTCCGTTGTCCAGAAACGCTGGTCCTCCTTCGTACGTGTAACATTTCACTGCGAACGATTCGGAAAACAACTTCCGCTAAAGACTCCTATTATACATACTTATACGTAACGAAGACTCGAATCGTTTTCGATCAACACGTCGATTAACGCGAATCGTCCTATCGTTAAGACTAGATTCCGGTAAGATCACGGTAAACGAGATTTCATCGTATCGAGTGCATATCCCAGCGAGCAATACGCGGTTTGTTACGTGTTTACTTGGTCTTCCAATTCCGTAGATCGTTTTATCTACTCGTTTTATCCATTACGAACGTCGTCCTTTTTCACGCGCGACCGATACTCGCCCGGCGCGATACAAATCGATGCGATCGTCGTCCCGATGGAAGCCTGCGTGCGGTTTTGTTCACGTTTCCACGAGGAACGATGTGTTATACGTGTATAAAGTAAGAAAGTAACGAAGACAGACGAGAGAGAAATAAAGTGAAAATGATAATTCGTCGTTGTCATCGGTGTCGTTTCAATTCCAAGAGACTGAAACGTTTAGTAGCGAGACGTATAGCGTTAAACTTACCGTTGAAAACAGAAAAAATAAAAAAACAATATTGTCTGTAAGGTGTCTATACTACCATGCTATCTGTACGTACGTGTACCTCGCCCAAAAGCGCGAACGCGGGATACGAAACGTGCCCGCGTCCTCGATACCGCGCGTCGATTAACGATCGACGGACCGATCAGATGCGATATGGAAACCGGAAACGGCAAAATAAAAGGAGCGCCGTTGAGATATTCGACCGTCGTTGTAACAAAAAATGATAAATAATACGGGAAACCCGTCGAGTCTATGCATTCGTTGCCATCGAATCAGTTCACTGTTTACTGCCGATCGACCGTTCACTCGGCAATGCGACGATGATTTTTGTCTCGTGTTCTCGTTATGTCGGAACCCGGGTCCACCCTTCGATACCGCGGGAGACAAAAGAAGAGATATGGATCTGTTGACAAATCGTATACTTTATAATATATGAAAATGATTTACCACGAAACTCGTACTATTGTGTTTTAGACGACTTTAGATTGTTTATATTCTATTTACTTTGTAAAATATACAACACTAATTCCATTAATGGAACCCCCACCGTCTCTTTCATGTTCTCGTCCCTTCTCCCGTTCATTACCACCGATATATTTTCTCACAATATAACAGCAAAAAGAAAACTACCTTTCACAACTATCGCGCGTACCTGCTTCGGTCATCTTTACAATGAAAATCTTGCGAAAGCTTATTTCAAGCATATAAAAGCAAGAACAACGAAACCAGTTACCTTCCACTTCAAGACTGTACGATCGAAAACAAAGTAACCCATTGTTCTTCGACAATTCAACCTTCTGGTTTAGTAAAAACTTTACCGTTAAACAAGATGCCCCGATCTGAGTTTCGGTCAGCTTTCGAGGTCAACTACCCCTTCGTGCGTGTCGCGGAAGTGCTTTGGCAAACACGCTGGTGATCGATCGTGTTTTACGTTTCACCTGATCGTCGATTCGGATGTGCATAAGGAGGACTATAGGGAGCCTCGCAGAATCCTCGTTGCAAGTTCGAGGGAGGAGGGGGTGGTGTGTATGGACCGGTGAGGTCGAAGAGGGTTGCCGAGCATGCGCGGATCGCCCGTTTCTCTCAGATACTATGAGCGGTGGTATCTACGGTGGAGGTATGTGCTACGCTGCTCGCATTTTTCACGATAAAAAACGTGGTCTGGTCGGTCAAGGACACGGTTAACCGTTACGATTTTCCCGCAGACGAGGTTGGTGCTATCATTTTCGACGTTGGACACCAAAGCCTTCGCGTTGGTTATGGCGGTGAGGACACTCCAAAGGCCGAAATTCCGACCACCCTCGGGATATGGGAGGACACCATCGAAACACCAGACGGCACACCGACTGTCAGGAAGCACTACAACATCGACGTCACGGCTATTCAAGTGCGAAAGAAGGGTAGGTTTCTAATCGTAATAAACATAAACTTACGATAATTGTTTGACTTCGTGTTGTTCAATCGAATTAAATGCGAAGATATCGAAGACACGAGAAGTTTACTCTACCTGAAAAAAAAAATATAACAAGATCGAAGTAACAATGAAACGAAACGAATTTTCATCTTGTTCGCAAGAAGATAACTTCAACACAATTTTTGACTTCTCTGTAAGAACATTTTCGCGGCTTTAACATACGTGTTATACCGCAAAATGCAACGAGATCGTCGAAAGTCGCCTTTCCACAAAATTGTTAGTATCTCCTGTCGAATTAATTAATTACGAATGATCTCGTCTAACTCGATCGCTTCTTCCGTAGATATGGATTTGATCAGCCTGATGCAGGACGGCATGATCGAGGGTTGGGATATGTTCGAGCGCCTAACAGAGTACGCCTACAAGCAACGTCTGCACGCACTCCCGGAACACCATCCGATCCTGATGACCGAATGCCCCTGGAACACCAGGCTGAAACGGGAGAAGCTACTGGAGCTGATGTTCGAGAAGTTCAACGTTCCCGCCATGTACATTTGCAAGAACGCGGTTCTAGCGGCTTACGCGAACGGAAGATCGACAGCTATGGTCGTCGACAGCGGCGCGACACACACGAGCGCGGTGCCCGTACACGACGGCTACGTCATCACTCAAGGTATCGTCAAGAGTCCTTTGGGAGGTGATTTTGTCACCATGCAGTGCAGGCAGTTCTTTGAGGAGAAGGACATCGAGCTGGTGCCCGCCTGCCTGGTCGCTAGCAAAGGTAAATCTGTTTTTAAGCGTTTAAATAGATGAGATTCGTTCAATGATCGTATCGTAGTAGCATCGGCTTGTGTTCCACTAGGTTTCTGTATCATCTAAATGGAAAATATGTTTAATAAATTACGCAGACATAGTCCGAGAGAGAGAGACGCCACGTTGGGTAAGAAGACCAGGACCCCAGCCGTCGTCTTCCTGGCTGAGCTATATGGTCCGAGAGCTCCTGCAAGACTTTCAAATGAACTGTCTTCAAGTTTCGGACAGCCCGTACGACGAGGACATGGCCAACGCCCTGCCAATGAAGCACTACGAGTTCCCAACCGGTTACAACGACGATTTCGGCTCGGTGAGGCTGATGATCCCCGAAGCGCTATTCGACCCGAGCAACGTGAAAGGCGTGGGTGCGAGTATTCTCGGCGTTGGACCATTGGTCACCACGAGCGTGGGCATGTGCGACATGGACATCAGACCGGTGGGTATACTCTAGTCGAAGCTGAAGATCCAACGGTCGATGAAAAGTTTGAAAACTTATTGTTGTTTCAGAGCTTGTACGGAAGCGTTGTGGTCACGGGTGGAAATTCCTGCTTGCAAGGTTTCAGCGAAAGGCTGAATAGAGATTTAGGCAGCAAAACTCCTCCAGTGAGTATACAATTTTTATCGAAAGCTCAGTCTGATTTAATTGAGATATTCACGCAATACTGATTTAGCATTTACTTATTTTTCCAGAGCATGAGACTGAAAATAATTAGCGCGAATAGCCCCAGCGAGCGACGTTACGGTGCCTGGATCGGAGGATCGATTCTCAGCTCCCTTGGATCCTTTCAGCAGATGTGGCTGTCTCGACAGGAGTACGAGGAGTCGGGGAAACTCATACTGGAGCGATGCGCGTGATCGCGGGACCGCAGGCGAAATCAATCAAAATTAATCGTAGTTATCTTCACAAAGTGTCTACCCGTTTCTACCGTTTCTCCGTTACGCCGGAGGACAAGTGATATTTCACGCGACCTTTGACACCGTGGGAGCCGTAACGAGAGAACACGAGCGACTGATATCAAAAAACTTCGTGAAACGTAAAGACTTACCGTTAGGAAAATTGTGGGTGCGAAATCTAGAGGACAAATTCGCGGATGTAATCATGAACGATATTCGAGGTTGAAGCCACAAGTTTTGTACTTGGATTATATTAAGAAACGAAACACCGTTCCTAACCGATCGAATGACTGCTTATGTTAGAGTTGATTTGTGTCTTTATATTAAATAATTAAGGTAGTTCTTTCCCAACTGTACTAGTCAAAACAAAACTCAAATATAGAAAGTATTAATAACGATATATTTTCTGTAATAAAGTTCTTAAATTATTATTTGATTATGATTTTTAATAAAAAAAAAAACGTAGTAATTGATACAATTACAGCCGCAATTAGTTCTTCAAGTCTTATTTTATCCAACATAGTGCTTGTACAATCGAGTACGCGACAATTTCAAGATGCCAACCAAACAGACCAGAAACCTACCATAGGTTGCCGCGTGACAGGGGCACCTCTACGCCTACGAGATGACAACCGAACCGACAAAGCGTCTACTACAGGTTGCCGCGTAGCAGGGGCAGCCCAGCGCCTACTAGACGGCAACCGACACGACAAGCCGACTACTGTAGGTTGCCGCATCCCAGGGGCATCCCTGCGCCTACTGTACGGCAACAGACACGACAAGCCGACTACTGTAGGTTGCCGCATCCCAGGGGCAGCCCAGCGCGTAGGAGATGGCAAACAGACTTCAAAACTGGCTAACTTGGGTTGATATCTAACAAAGGCGTACGTATCTAAATCGTGTCTGAATTTTACTCCTGGTATCAGGAGAACATGATATCCGAAGAGGTGGCACGTTTGCGCCTGCTGACAGGCAACCGGTCCGACAGATCTGTCAGTACAGGTTGCCCAATTCAAGGGGCTAATTTTCGGTACATTTCGGAATTCTGGCTAATTTTGCATTTTGGCAAAGTCGACAATGTTGCAAATAAATCGAATCAACCGAAAAAACAAACAAACTCATGATTGGTGCTACATAACAAGGGCACCTGTGCGCCTACGATGTAATCACCATCCCTAAAAACTAGCTAGCATTGATTGCCATCTACAGTGGCATGTTCCGCACCTTTTATGATCGAAAACTAGTACCCTCTGATACTCACGGTTAAGCTTCCGGTGTTTTCCGCTGGGTGGCAGCACTGAAATATTTCAAATTTTTAGCGGTTCTCTTTATTCCAGGAGTGCTAAAGTGCATACATTGTTTGCAAAAAATCAATAAACAATCGAATAATTTGAGTATCAAAGGGAGCTCACTGTAGAAGCACTTATGAGATATATTATGGAATGACTTATAAAGATACAACGAGACGAATTCTTTTCAAACTTTCAGTATATTTTATTGATCACATAAACAAATATATATTGCTACATATATTATTTCTTTAATATTTATTTGCAGCAGGGGGCGCAATTGCCTGTTCGCACCCTTTCTGGGTAGAATCGTATCCCGTAACTTCTATTCTCGAACGCGTTAGGAACAGTTTCAATTCCACAACTTCCGACAAAGTCTCGTATATATATATAAATACACACGCAAACTCGCATACATACTCACGCGCGCAGAATACACGCAAAGAACATTATTATCAGTATATCACAATACACGATACGCGTTCAAATAGCGGCAAATTATATTGTTAAAACCTCGAGGCTTTCCATTGTGCTTTATCACTGCCTGTAATTGTAATACTGTTACGTGCTCGAGTGATATTTCGACGAGGAATGTGTTCGACGTTTCGGGTACGGAAATGCTCGATGAGAATCATTCTTCAACGAAAGATTTCATCTATCCAAAAAAAAAGACATGTAAAGAAAAAGAAACGTTTGTCTCTCCTAACGAAAAAGATACACATTTCATTGGAAACACCTACTAACGCGAGTTTAAATATAAATACTGGTGTCTATAAATTCCACTACGAACCGAACTGCGAATCGATTGAATTTAAACTTGCGAACACACATGCGTGCACGCGCCAGCACGTGCGCTCAGAATGCCTGGTCTAGCCAGTTGCATTTTATTCGCAAGAACATCGGTGAACTGCATTTGTAATTGTTCTCCTTATTTCGCAATTCCGTTTCAAGTGAAGGATCAAACCTTCCAAACGAGAAATTCATCATCTCTAACATCCTTCTTACATCCTTCGTTTTCTGATTTCCCGACAATAATCGCATACTCTCTCTCTGCCGTCTGACATAAATATAGAAGTTAATGTGGCATCCAGCAGATTAACGCGTACAGCTGTGATTGCAGCATCTAAACTATTTAGGATGCACAAACGATTGTTAGCTTATGTCCGGTTATCGGCGCGACCGCGTCCACCAAGACGTATCGAGGAAAATTCGGTGTTAAATATCGCACGGTTTCACCACGCTGCGGAAGCCATGCTTGGTCGCGCGATTGTCGTTAGATACTATCTAATGATTAGTGGTTACCTAACTACCCAGTCGACTCGGTTGTGGCATTTTGCAAATCGCATTGTGAACGGGCATCGACATCCATCCTGCGATCGCGATCCCGATGGAATCGGCCATCGTGGCAATCCCCAAAGAAATTTTGCGATCTGCTCTTGGAATCTGTTTGAAAATCAAAATATAATTTATAGATATAGAAGCAACGCTATATTAATGAAGCGACAATCCTTCTGAATAATCTCTTCTCACCTCGGTGGACATCCGATAGAACGTATTGACGTACGCCCCGCCACCAAGGAGACCTTCCCACAAGACCAGGATGAACACGATCCAAATGTTTGGCATATAGTAGTACAGGGTCTCGAACAACAAGACGATCACGTTAACAAACTGAAACAAACATCAGATAGATTATTAAATTATCGTAACATGCAACACTGTGTACTTAACGCCTTCGTTATCAATGAACACGGTTACCTGCAAAACAGCCATGACCCAGATTTTATTAATCGCGACAAGATTGACGGACGATCTTGAAATGAATACTCCAATCTGATAATCCACTTGGAGCCATCGGTACTGCTCGGCGTGCGATAACCAAATGCCGTCGAATTCGATCAGCTCGTACTGAAAATTATTTTTACATGTATCGATAAAAACGCGAGTCGAACGAATTATTTATAGATACAACTGTGCGATTAGGGAGAAAAAGACGTTACCAATCCTTGATTAATGAAATACTCGAAGAGGTACACGAGTCCCAGAGGAATCATATACTTCAGCAAGCCCGGGACCAGATGTATCTTCTCTTTGAAGCTCTTGCTTGGATTCTCGATGATTTGTTCCTGGCTCTCGATACCGTTCTTAGTGATCGGTATTGTGGGTTGAGTCGGATGGACCAAGACCAACCAGAAAGTGATTCCTTGTATGATCGGTACGACTAACATGAGCAACAACGTGTCTTCATTGCTGAACCAAATCGTGAGGGCGGCATAGGAGAGCGCGCCAATTATTCCAGCGCCTCCTGTACCAGAAGACCATGTCGCGATTACTTGTCTGGGGAACAATGAACAGCATTCAGTTATAGCGCAAAAGTAACAGTTTAAAACGAGCGTGTTGTCGCGTCGAGATCACGCGATCCGTGCATGTGCTTTAACGCGCATTCTTTTCGCAAAATGTTTGCAGCAAGGTCAACCGTTTAGCAAAAAGAGAACGCAAAACTTTAGGCCTGCAAGAAGAGGGCAGGGCAGTGGATCGCGATTAATCGATTATCGCGCACGAGTACAATCGTACCTCGTGTTTCCAACGAATCTCTCGGAATCTTTCGGAGGGAAGTAAGAAACGATGATGTAACTTACTTGGGGTACTGATGGCTGTAACTCAGCAGCGTAACTTCTCCCAAACCGGAAGAGAGTGACGTTACAACGACGCCCAGAATGGCGAGCCATTCGGTAGTGCTTAACGACACCACGAGGAATCCTGCAGCGGAAAATAACACACAGGTAGCCAGTCGAGCACTGTAATTAACGATTCGATTAATCGATTAGCGTTTCATTCACGGAGGGACACGACTCCGAGGAATCATCCGCAGGCCGAAACGCCTTTGCGCCAACAGGCGGCAACGTTTAGGTCAATATCGGAATGGAAATACACTCCTGGAGACGCGTACGACGTCGAACGTCAACCCACGCGCATTGATCGAAAAGACGCGCGTATTAGTCACGGACAGTTTTAATATACGTAGATACTTGATACTAGTGGTGCTCGCTGGTTCGATTTATTGAACACACCGTGAATTTCCCGACCTACGACGAAAGAGAGAGTAAAAATATCATGGTACTCACTGTACGTAAAACGGCAAGAAGGGTGTAATGACCTTCACCACCAGGGAAGGCAGAATGTCCGCCAGCAGTATAGCGCCAGTAGAGAGCGTGTTGCAGGATCGAACTCCAGTCGTATTAGTCGTGACATTCAAATCCATGACAGGATGCTTAAGACAAAGAACAAACGAAAATAATAGAGAAAATATACGCGTACCGAAGGTTTGTTCTACCGTAACAAGTAACGTTTCTCGATTGAGCAATTAACCCCTTACCCCGTCGCACCAAATTTAACAACGAGCCTGACTCTTGATTTTCAAGTTTGGTCTAAAATTTGCATCACGAGTCAGACTCGTGAGAACAGTTGTAAGGGGTTAAACATCATCTCCAGAGTATCGTTACGCGAACTGAAATATTTCATTATTCTCCCATAAACGGTTCACCGACACTCCTCGTGGAAATTACCGGCGATGTATCTCTTTTCACGGACGTTACCACCTTGAACGAGCTGAATATTAATTTCCATAGCGCTTCGCGGCTTACGTAATTGGTTCTCGCGCTCTATGTGAGAGATTGCGGTCGACGCAGGGTAGGGATAAGCGTGATCGGTAGAGGAGAAGGCGGCAGTCGATTATACAATGCGAATCGCGCGCATAGATTTGCCGATGACATAACAAAAATTCCTGCACACCCAATCTGCTTCGAAGACGTAATTCAGTTTAATTGCTTGCTCCGCTAACGCCAATTTGTTTCCTTCTCGGTCGCCGCTGTTCCACTTGAATCGCGAACGTGAGCCGCGAGGGAGGACGTCGTTAAACGAGCAATTCTCGTCGCGGACAAGGGAGGATAAGAATTGGGACGAGCGCTTTTTGGATAACGGAGGACGTGAAATGTAGGGCACGATGCGGCGGGAACAATTCCGGAATACAGCGATTGTTATCAGACGAAGCGTTGTACGTTCATATGTAGATGTTGGAGGGGAATAGTCTCGTACACTTTTACTCTGGGATACATAGTTTACGCGAAATGTTAAATCCTTTGACGTGACTTGTCTCTTTAACCAGACTAGAATCGGCACGATTACCAGTAGTCACGATAACCGTGGAATCGTTTATTATATCACTAGTTGCACGACTCTAATCTCGGTGGCACAGGTTCAAATCTTGGGATAAGATTCATTTTCTCAGAAAGGAAAAAGCAAAATTTTCACCAATAAAGGAAACAAATCTTCCCACCTGTTGACCATGGCTTACAATCCTGATACACGTGACTAAATCTATGTGTGATCTACGTATGAATTCCTCGGCAATCGGAGTACCCTCGGGTCACGAGAAAAATTCAATCCATACAAGGATCTAATCATCCGTCTCGTAATACGGTTGAATGAGCCGGTGATTCATCGAGCATCGAAGATCGATGGGTCAGACCCCAGCAATTCAAAGAAATGGAGCATTAGAAATAGAACAGAAACAATTTTAGATACGTATATGTCATTTCCCCTCGATTCGATTCTGTGGACTGACCTAGGACCGTGACCGTCACGCTTCAGCCGTTTCGATAATACGGCTCGAAAATTCGCTCGCGTGCGCGCACACCTTTCCCGTATCGTCACCCAGATATCGTAATACTTCGTTGCAGTTTATCATCGCAGGTAAACAGAGAAGTATCGTTAATGATTCAAAGAGTTCCACGAAACGCTCCACCGCGCCGTTTACAGGCTGTTTTGCAATCTCTTAATTCGTGACATTGATTGGATACGATCAATGAATACACAATGAGCGCTAAAATTAGACGTGGGACCTTTCGAACTTGCGTCAAATTGTTCTTGCGATAAAAGACGCAATATTACTTATCGATATCTAGTTTGGCTACAAACAAGTTGTAAATCAACTTATGGACGAAGAATTAACGGAAACGATTGCGTTACACCTACAGACTCATTGTGTCGAGTATCGCGTACATGTCGGAAAAAAAGTGACAGCAAAAAGAAGTCGTAAAGAATTGCACTGAAACTTTTGTTCTTCGCTCAAAGAAGATAGAGGAAATGTTTGTTTCAGTAACTAATCGCTCGATTTGCCTCTTAAATAGCTTTGCCTCGACGCCGTGCCTGCACGCTTTACCGATACCGTACGAGACATCGTACAAAAAAAAACTGATAAGAACGATACTTTCCAGTACACTTAATTCATTCGATGCGAAACCGATCGACAAAACAAATATTCGAAATCGACGAAAACAGTTTTAGGTACTCACCGTCGATCCAAACTTGCTCTCGAGGATGTCGTGGGCAGCGCTGAGCATCACCACGTAACCATAATTGTTGCAGAGGCCAAGTATCCAAAAGGCGGCAAGATTTCGCCATCGCGATCGAACGGCCACCGATTCATCGTCGAACACGACGCTGGCGTGTCGCTCAGGAGCTGACAAAGGCTTGCACTTTGCCATGACCTTTCTCTATTCAACTCTGTACTCGACTTCCTCCGTTTCCGTCTATCTTCTCTCGACTTGGTCTTCCGTCCAACTACCGCCTTTTGAAACTGACGTTGATCGTATTCCTAGCTCCCCTCTATTACCCTAAATCCTGCTCCCCTTTTTTTTTTTACCTGGACCTATTCGAGGGGTCCTAACGCAGCACGCGGAGCCTTCTAGATTATTCAACGTTAGGGCGATGTTGTTATGAATTTCAGAAATTCTTCTGTTTTCAAAAACGACGCACTTCGTATCTTTCTTATCCTTGCTCCTTTGCTCCCTCTTTAAGCGGGTATTTCGATCGACACCTCAAACTGCGTTGCAAAGCAATCTCGTCACTCGGTTCGCTACGTCGGTGGCATGCATTCAAAGAGTCCCAACGTTATCGTTCGATAGGTGAGATAGTGCGCTCGATAACTCGACGTTAATGCTCTTTAATCGAAACAAACGCTTCTTCGGCTCCTCGTCGACGCAATAATTGTTTTTTCTCGGAGCGATACGTTTCCAATCCGGGCGCCCTTGTGGATTCGCTCCACCGTAGCGTTGAGTCGAACTGCCGAATTCCAGAAATTCGTTCAAGTGTCCGCGTTTAAAATTAGCTAGACTGCTCAGAGGTTTAGCTGCTACGTAGCAAAATTTATGCAAAAATATGTCTGTCGAACCGCGACCTATGCGATAGTTACGAATAACTCCTACGTTGTAAACGGTGCACGCGTCCGATCGGGTTCCTCTTTTGCCCAGATCCCCTCCCGAGATGCTCACAGAAAACTCAACACAGCCAGTCGTGGCGGTAACCGAGCTTCGAGAAACTTCTTTCACGCTTTCTTCGTTCCGATGGCGCGCTGAAGTCAACAAATTCTCGAAGACGTCGAATCTCGTCAGGCCAAGATAAACTGTGCGAGTCCGCTAGATCAAAGTAGACTCTTTTTCGGTTGCTCTTCCCCTCCTAGGCTTCTGCTAGCTTTATCGATGAAAATAAATATCGCATCGCCTCGTGAAACGTGGAAAGGTCCTCCTCTTCGGATCCGTTGACTATTTTTGCCGGTGACTGAATTTGTAATCAACGCCGAGTCTCCACGTGAGGTAGTGAAGAGAACTGTTGCAAGAAGAGAGCACGCGTAGTGAGACGGAGGAAATAGTAAAAACCTTGTGAAATGTCAAAAATACAGGACTACCGTTTACCACAAACAGAGTCGCCACGTGCGACATCGACAGCTGGTTTCGCAAACGGCGAATCACAAATTATACGGGTCAACCGCGTCGTCCGTCAACACGAACACTTGCTCGAGCTCGCACACAACTGTTGTTATGTTACTTTTCACTTACTTTGTATCGCGGAAAATTTACTGAAGCCTTCGTTAGGCTGGCTATTTTAAATTGAAATGTTTCAGAACTTTGACAGCTGCCGATGTAAACGCGCGTTTATTTCGGAAACACTCACCTACGATACTATTATTCTTTCCAGAACGGAGATATTCGGTCGGCGGCGCAGACGAGAGAATCTAAAAGTCTTTAGCGAAAGAATGAATATCCTTGTCACAAGTCACACATCATCACAGCAACCGGAGAACGATCGACAACGTCACCGGGGGTGGTTGAGGGGTCGAGACAACCGGAGCTTTCCTCAAAGTGTCCTAAAGGAAAGTCGATAGCGATGCACGGACGACGACGAATAGCAATGCTATAAAAATGGAATTTATACTCTCCGTGTACTTATATTTATCTATTCCACGTTTTATACTCGAGTTCCCTTTTATTTTCCTTATTTTTCTTTAGTTTGTTGTAGATCGTCTACCGCGATCGATGAAAAAGCGATCGACTGACTCACAGCTGCGATCGTAGCACGTGGCTGCCGCGACGAGTTTCGGATTCGAAATAAATAAGCTCCAGGCGAAATCAGCCAGTTATAGAGCGACGCCGAAGTACGAACGCCTCGTTCGCTTCGCTTCGGCTCGACTCGACTCGGCCCGGTGATCACCAATCCAATAAGCATTCCGCTCGTTCACTCTGCCACCAAAGCGTTTCTTTGGAGGTAGACTCGCAGACCCAGCAGTCTTGGTCGGCTCCTTTCGGCTGGACCAGGCTCTCGACAGCCGAATCGTTCGATTTTTTGCCACTGTCTGCACTATCCTGATTTCTTTCTTCCTCCTCGATCTTTGCCATCCCTGCTTCGGCTTCGAGGCTTCCTTCGTATGCTAGCAGCTTCGATCGACCCCAAAACAGAGATCCCTAATTTATTTTTAATTCCCTCACATCTAAGAATAACAACGACAAACGAACAATTTCCATTTATTTTAGGTAACAAAGTCAAGCGTCGAAGTTGACGCCTTGACTAATGGTCTTAATTAGTGTGATCACAGATACGCGTAAACAGAGCGCAAGGTGAGCGGATGTATGTATCAAAGCTACAGGTGAGATGATTGGAATGTACGATAGGAAGTTACGAGCACGTGGCTGAATTCTTTGGAATAATTCTTTACCGAGTGTTTGAACAATTATTTCTGCTCACACCAACCCCCACAGACCTCTTGCATCCTCGAGCAGGATCTGTTCCCAAACTGGACAGAAGAAAAACGAGGATCGACGGAAGGTTTCTTGGTTAATTTTGAAAATCCTTTGCGATGCTAAACGAGAGCCGGCCTTGGACTGAAATTCGTTTCAGGGCATCCGCTCGTCAGCGATTCAGACTGCTCAAAAGCGCAGGAAACGCGAGTCGCGGCGACACCGGTAATCTGTCTTAATTTCGGTTCGTGGCAAGGAGGCCAATTAGCGTGCCGTTTTCGTGACGAACACGTGCAACGTTATTTTACTATGCGCGAGCTTTCCGCAACGAAAGAAGGTCGAACCGTGGACACGCTGGACAATTTTATCTTCGTTATTGGTAGATCGTTATCGCTACAATGTCCGCCTATTTTGACGAAAAACTATCCCGATAATGAAATCATGTTGAGATACATATGTAAGATAAAAGCTTTGCTTCTAGCAAACTGTATCCATTGCCGTGCCCCAAAGAGAAAACAAATTTGTTAATGATGTTACTTGGCTTGTCGTTGATTAGGCTAAGACGTCAGAATCGTTTATTCTTATATCATACGTACGAAAAACAGAACCCGCGGTAAATATAGGGCCTTCGTTATTATTGTTTCATTAAATGTTGTTTATATTTTACTCATTCGCGTAACCGGAGTCAATTCTTGGACTGTGCAACGTCGAGGCTTTCCTGGTTTTCGGAACGAAAATACATAACAATACGTCATCCAGCGCTAAAACGTCAACGGCGTCGATTACAGCTTATCAGCGACCTAGACACGTACGTAGAAATGCTCGCGTCTCGTTCCAACGAATTTTCATATCATGTTCCCTTCGTCGTCGTCGACGTCGTGCCCCTTTGGAGCAGCGGAGTCCAAGCTAAACTGCAGGAGATCAAAATTACCACGAATTTGCTGTACCACCTGCTAGAGCGGTAAATTGAGAGAATACGAATTAGCTTACCTTGGACTCCGCCGTCTCGGAGTCTCATCCTCCGACAAAATCGCTTGGATGTTGAAAACTGATAAGGGGCAACGCAATTCATTCGAAGCGAAACAATAGTCCGGTTGCTGTAGATTCGACTGTGGAAAACTTCTTATCAAAACGATACTTTGCATACGCTTTTGCGGAGTCGTTGCGAATCGTGTACAAAGAGTCTCATAGTTATCGTACGGACGATTTTTTACAGTTCCTGACAGGTGCAAACAGTGGGTTTATGACATAACCAACATCGTATAATCGAGTATAAAGATAAAGTGTTTTTCGACAGAAAAGGTGTCATATCCGTTTTCACACGAAGACGACCTTTGGATTGCAAGTACACCAACGTATACCTATTCCTACGTACTTCGAGATGTAACTACTTTTATTGCAAATTAGTTATTAATATTTCTACGGAAAACCACTCGCTTGTATCTGTAGATAGCTGTAAGAAGAGCTCTGTCCGACGATAACAATAGAACTGTTCACGTATCACTTGTTACTCGGTAAGAATGTTTTCATAGTGCGCATTGTATAGCAACTCGACTGCAAAGATCGTCACGGTCGCCGCTCGACAAACAGCATGTTCACCGACCATTCATCGCCGCGACGATTGAACCCACCAGCGAATGGAAGGATCGACGGTCGAGGTTTCTCGGGCATTGCGGAAGGTCGTCGTAATTGCGTTTCCTACAGTTCGTCTTTATTGGCAGGAACAATGTCAAACGATATTAATTCAGAGCAGCGTGCTTCCTAGTGAAAACAGTGCCATGGCTGTCGGAAGACCTTCCTTGCAGCTCGCATAACAATATTTCGTACATTTCTTGGAACTGCGGTTTCGGGAGACGGAAAAACATTCTCTCTTCCTCTCGATGGGTGAACGCTTGTCCAGGTCGACGAGCACAAATATTATTCCGTCCTCGTCTTCCGCTTAACAGGGAATGACAAACGGCGAAAGACTGCCGACCATCTCCGGGTACGCGGAATGCGATGTCGCGTCAACTTAATTAATCGATTAATTTCCGCTGTCGCGAAAACGAAACGTTGACTATCGTTTATTTTTCTAATTACAGCTCGAATAATCTTTTCCGTATAAAGAATCGAAGATATTTATCATGGAAGGCGCCAAGTTTCTGATGTATGCTTTTCTGAAATGAGTGTAACTGAATTCTTATCGTGATTTGAACCTGTATCGTTATACGAGCAAATTAACAAAAACAAGCACGAGTTGCGAACGTTTTGTTTTCGAAAGAAATAATTACAGTAATTCCTCGATGTCTAGGACTGTTTATCTTTCATCATCGGGAGCCGTCCATCGATTCGCTCGATTGCCAGTCGAGCAAACGAAAGTCGGTTGGGCTCTGAGCGATCGTTAACTGAAACTTACATTTTTGTGGGAGTATTATTAATGAATCGACGAAGCTTTCCCGACAAAAATGAGTTCAAACACGGTACAATTGAAAGTACTCCGTTTTTTCCAGCAGAATAGAGAAAGTTTGTTTTCGACAAGGAAGAAGACAGCGGTGTAGACTAAGTTCTCGCCGACGCCGCTGATTACGCGTATTTATAGATGACCCGAACCAGGATGCAGACTCTGCACAGAGTACGTCGGAATGAATTCTCTCGGAGATTGTTTCAACGCGAAGCGTCTAAATGCAGGAGGACGGTCGTTGCAAAACCGTCCCGATTAAGGTCATCGTTGATGAAATGTATTAACCCAATATCTTTTGAAGAAACCAACGGCCGTGATCGCCGCGATATCAACAGATAGAGCGCGAGCGAAAGTAACATCTGGGTCACTTTTTCATTTCAATTGCCGCGAGAAGCTGCATAATGCCGGCAATCAGGGTCGCAAATGTTTTATCGTTGCAGGTAACTACAACTGTACATTATCTAACCCTAGGCCATTTTGGATTTTGGAATTCTTCGGCGCCAAAAGCCTTCGTCTACTAATTCTCACGCAGACCTGTAAATTCGTTCTAATCTTGGCCGAATTTTCTGGTTTTGATTCCTGAAGTAGACTCGTTAAGAGTCTTCGATCAATTTAAGTATGCGACTTTCATCGAAGAATTACCGTATCTCTCGAGGGGTGATTATCTCTAATACGAGGCAGCACCTCTCTCTAGCGTCGTACAACCGATAACGTATAAACGAAGCACTATCGCATCGGTATTCTATAGTCGCTAAAAAATGCGTAGGAGAATCGATTGACGCGATAATCGTGCAATAAATCGAACATTTTTTTTCTCGCTGGATTATGAAAAAGTCAACTATTTATCCGACATAATTGGTATACTTCGCATTAGGTTGATCCGCGAGGAATGTTGTTTTTCCGAACGGATGCTGTTGAAAAATCTTGGCCAATTAGACTAGAAGGTAGGGGAAATCCCGCTGTGTCTTTCCTTGGCGGAGTTTCATTTCTACATATACAAATTCCTGTGATTTTTTGTCGAATAGATCTAGATCTTCGGAACTGGTCGATCGGCTGTGTTAATTTTTTCAATTCCATCGCTCGGGTGGAGAACGATCTTGCGCGCACGCACCCATCTAATTCTAATTAGGATAATAGAGCGTTCCCGGAGACTCGATTAAGAACGACGACAAAGATGATTAACGCGATAAGAAAAATCGATAAAAAGAGCGGTTTTTTCTAGTAGAATTATTTACATTTCTGTCGCCGTGGTTGTCAAGTTATCGCGTGCGCTAAATACCAAAGGTCTTCACGAGTTGATAATGAAGTTGGACAACACGCATTGGGACACTTTGTTATTAAGTTTATCGTTGTTGCATCACAATTGCATTGTGAACGGAAAATCGGTGACTGAAAAACGCCAACCTCGTTTGAAATTCATCGACCGTAGACTCATTAGGAAAACTCTGTTTCCTGTGATGCAAAGATGCTTGTGCACTGCACACGCAAAGAACACTCGCGTGCACCGGGAAACGTTATCCGCCGTTTATATCTGTGTGTTATCACGCCGAGGAACGTTTCATCGTTCGTGTACGTACCTACGTGTGTGGTAACACGATTGATAATGCTGGCAGGATTCCTCTTATCACATTTCCCGATGAAAAACAACCGTATCGTTGACGCTGAACTATTAAAATCGTCGCGACGAATCTCCGGCAGAGAGTTCAAAGAGGTCATAGATGGAAAATAAATTTTGTAACGCAAATCAACCAGCACATAGAACGACACACTCTTGTAAGTTAAAAGAACGTTAAATGCTTTACAGATTTTGAAATTCGAATCTAAACACGAGGTGTTTATAAACATGATCAGATATGCTGAAAGTTATTAATACGGAAATGAAAATAATCCACAGAATTGAACGTGATTTTAACTAGCTTAACATTCATTATTTATCAAATAAAACAAGGGTTATTCCAACCCTTCGAATAACGAATAGAGAAATTATATTTTATTCAAGTTTTTATTTAAATTCACTATTTTCTACTTTACCGACTTGGTTGAGTGGAATAGTAGTACGAGGAATCACCGACCTTAAACGAAGAGGTCGCTCCAAAACCAATGATATTTTACGCGATCGGTATTACCTATCATGATAAGATAAATCAAAGAAAATATAAACGATGATTTCTAAATTTATTTTATTTTTGATCCTAACTGTTTAATTGAATGATTTCAAATTATTTCAAAACATTTTTCACAAGTAGTTAACAGTATCAATCTTGGTAGCGCCTAATACTTACACCCGACACGTAATCTAAGAAGTATTTTTACTACTCTATCAGGATTTTGATAAGCGATCTATTACGAATAACAGCAATCTACTTTTGAATTAATGATTATGGGAATCTCCTTCGATCATGATTCTAAACAGATGTCTTTTTTCTACAGTATAATACACCACTGTTGACTGTTTGTCGCCATATTGACTCATTTTAAAGGGTCATCGAGAAATAAACGAAATTCCTAGGCAATCATTGTTCTAGTTTGAAGTACCGCGTTCGTTATGTTGTTTCGGTGTTCTTTTGTTTTGTTCTTCTAAATTGTCTACGTGCAACATTAAAAAATATTAGAAAAGATTTTTCACATGCAGTTAACGGAATCAGTGTAACCGAAGGACTCGCGGGCACTGCATAAACAAGTGTGTGACGTGTCGATGTGTAATTACGAGAAGCATGTGGGATGTCATTCACTAATACAGCGGAACAACATTCAATTGCTGCAGTAATTGGGAGAATTCTAGTATCATAATCTCGGAATTAACGACGGGCAGTGCCCACTCTTAGCGAGCCTAACCTCGAACAACAAGCTGGAAACATGGGTGAGTAAATCGATTTTAACGGATTCTTTCGTTTCGCGAAAGAGGAGATCTTATGCAAAAGGAGGAGGCCTCTTTCTCGAAGACGGAATAATCGGTTTCTTAGTAACCGTTCGACGACCGCGTACCGTACGTTACTATAATCTTATCTATAGCATATACGCGAAGATTACTCATTCACCGTTTCAGTCATCAATTTACACCTCATTCAAACAGGTTGTCGAAGCTATTGATTAGACATGAGAGATACAGATAGAATCGACAGTTTACCATTGCGTAGAAGGTTTGACAGTAATATTAGTATAGATAGATTTTCCGAAAAAAGTCTTCATGGACTTGAGTATGAGAATCGTTCTTGCAGTAAGTTTTTTCATGCAAATATCCATGTTTCTGAACAAAATTCATGAAACTTGTCAGCAGTATCGAATTACACATAATATGGCTTTTGCAAGACTCGCTTGTTAAACATAGAAGAATCATAGGATCTTTTTTCTATATACAAATTTGTAATCTTACAGGGAATCTGTGTAACGATTGCATGGCTAGAGTGCCATATGCAACTCTTATTGCAACAATTATGTGTTGCTTAGGAGTGGGCATATTTTGTGGCACAATGTATAGAGGTGTTACGCTAGGTTCTTTGATGATGGACCAGGTATAATATTGTAATTTTAATAGAAGTACCATATGTATATGATACACTTATTATTTTCATTGGTAATTCTATATTTTAAGGTGTTTCATTTACGGCTTGGATGGCTGGAAGCAGTACAGTTGACTTTCGCAACAATTGGTGCTAGCATGGCAGCTTTAGGTTTTATGATACTATGCGTTGGTTGTCTTGCAACTGGAGCTACAAGACACAAAGTATATCGTGCATGGAGGTCCCGAGTTGGCGGACGTATTTCCTGTGCTGTTGTATGTATCTGTACAATGATATACCTCAATTCTGTAAAAATAATGGAACAGAAAATATATGTATTGTATTTTTCAGTTTATGACAATCACATACATTCTACAATTCGGATGGCTTCTGATATTTGCATTTCTGGTTATAATTACTTGGATTTTCACTATATTCTGGGGATTATGCAGCAATCCTCGGGTTCAGTCTTTCGATCAATGTATCGATTTCACCCAATTTGGTAAGCTTTTCGCGTAGCGTACACACGAATTTTATCCAATCTAGGTTAACTATTCAAACAAAGCAACTCTAAACATTGCATATATTTTATTTTATGCAGGTTTTATATTCCCAAATAATACAATAGTTGAGGACATGAAGGTATGTGGACCACAAGAAGTGAAACTATTTTGTAAAGATTTCGTTGAAAAAGCAGAGGTTATGTTTATCTTGGCAACAGTGGCTGCCATGTTAGTCGTGTTGAGTCTCGTACACTATTTAATGTGCCTATCTGCCAACTATGCGCATATTCGTGATCATGAAAAATTTCAAGAATTACAAGAACTTCAATACCTGCAAGATCCAGTAGATACAGATTCTCCTCAACCGGGTATGGGAACTTTGAGCTCGCATCGCGGCAAAGATAGATTCTAGGATACGGCCCGCGAGATCTTCGCCATGAATCCTTTATAAATTCAGCAATCCTACCCATGGGATATCGAAGATCTCTTGTCTATAAAAACCCAAAACATTTTGGTGTTATTCTTCTCTTTGTACCTAACTCAGTATTCTACTAATTGATTATTGTCGCAGTAGTTTACCGATCGAGGATCTTGCGGGAACATATCATGCCGTCCATTTTTTGCGACTGTCTTGTACGCATTTACTTCGTCTTAAAGATACAAATCGCCTTTAGAAAGCATATAAGGTTTCATCTATTCTAGTGTTGAGTAATTCGATTATTGTTAATATATATAGAGAGAGTAAGACACCACGACGACATTCCATAATTTTTGTGTTCAAAGATGAACAAAGAATATGACGCACAGAGTATATATACTTTCTAAATTATTCGTTATATAAAAAAATATATCTATGTTTGTCATTGACATCATTGACACACAAATATCTGCTGTGCACTATGTAGTTTGATATGGTAACTACAATATGACTAACGTCTTTAAATTATATAAGACTGTTTATCAACCTAGACTATATATTAAGTATTGTTGATATCATTCATATAGATTTTTTGTTTAAATAAAAAGTGCAGCTTTTTTGTACCTTTGTAAAGCGAAGTAAGAAAACTACATTAATTGTACATTGTTGTTCAAGTGTTTCAATTATACTGGAGGAAAAAGTAAAAGTAAATTTTTTTTTTTTTTATTGCATTAACGTTTTCACTTTTAATTTGTTATTTATTGTGCTTATGTTGAAAAATTCATGAGACATATTAATTTGCTGTAATTATATTTTCTTCCAGTATAAATGATTAAGTATTATAAATTTACTGCCATTGTACAATTACTCAAAGAGAACAAACTTTACATTATAAAATAACAAAAAACCCAATAGAAAATTAATTCAAATTGCATAAAACAGAATTGTGCCAAATTTATACGATTCAAACTGGAAAAACGTATATAGTACTTGCTCAACGGAAAAGTATTGTTTAGAGCAAATAGATATGAATAATACTCTATTACGCACACCTGATGAGTACATATCAAGGAGATTATATGTTATTTATGCAAGTTCGCAAAAAAGGATTGTACAAGAATTAATGCGCAAGTTACATATAATAAAAAGTCGATTTATTGTTATTTTTGGAAAACTATATGCTACATTTTTTTGTCTAAACATTTGTATATTCCTGTAAGGTCGAATAAAAAGTACTTTCTACTCGACATGTATATTTTTAAAACCGGTTCAAAAGTATTCTCCAAATCCTACAGTTTCTTTATTACACGTTAATAGATAAGTTTCATTTGTTTTATTATGTACAATTAATTACAATTTGTACAAGCTTGTAAACTCATGCGAGTTAATCGTCGTCAAACTGGAGATCCAACTCCAGGTCGAGAGCACTCACTTCTTGGAAGGTATTGATGAACGTGTACCGTGAGAATATCATGTACAATTTTCGAAACCAAACATACTGTGACTTGTGTGCAGTCATGGCATTCTATAAATGCAAGAAATTATTTCAAAATATTTCCTTTCAACAATAATAATTGCAATTAACTGCAGACTTACTTTTATGATTTTTTTTTGATCATATGTTACTAAATACCAGTAGGAAGCAGATAATAAACTAATTGGTAAATCTAGGAGCTGTACATATTTCCTAATTATATTCACAGATTCTAATACATATAGTTTACAATCTGAAAAGAAATTAGATTTCTTAGTATTTTTTTAATATCAATTAAACGTTACGATGAATGATACTAACAAGATGGTACTTTCTTTTCAATGCATAATGCAGCTATGGCAAAGTATAGGGAGATATGGTTCTTGTGTCGACTTATGCCATGCTTGTCGAATGTTACAACTGCATTGATTTTATAACTTTCTACGTGTTGTAAAATACATTCTGCCACTACCTCTGTTGGCCATTGTACATTTTGATCATCAGGTAACTCTGTACTCCTATACATGCATTTATTGAACTATGATAGAAGATTAGAAGGATAGAATTTAGCTGCATTCAAATGAACAACAAGTTATCTCGCAAATAAGTGAAACAAAATAATTCCTTACATCACTATAGTTACATTAGCTTCTGGAATTCCTAATATTTTTGTACAGTCCCATAGTTCTTCTTTTCGTTTCTTATTTCCACCTAAAAGTAGATTTGAAACCACATGTTAGTCAAACAGTGAATCCTCAAATTACATGTATTTGTAACATACCACTAGTAAAACAAAGGAGGTAAATCTGGCTAGCCTTTGATCTTGTAACCCAGTATACCAGTGGACCAAAGAACATGACTTCATCGTCAGGATGAGCAGTGACTAATAATATTCTTGCAGGCGGACCTGGAAGCTGCCACGCTGTGTGGCTGACTCTTTTCAAGATTGAATAGAGACAAATACAGACACAAAGATATGCGGCAATAGCGATTAGCAATTGCCATGAAATTTCTTTCATGTAATACCACCACCAACAAATTGCTTCGTTAATTTGCAGACTAAGGTATTCCCTAATAAAATCGAGATCTAACATTTTGAACGACGATATACGAACTACTTTGACTTACGAATGTTACGGTCCTGTCATAATTCCCGAAGAGCATGCTATCCCTTCAAAGTTCGGGATAAGATTTCTTTCGTTAACAGAACATCGTATGGTTATGTTGTACGCCAACCAGATAATAGGATTGGACGCCATATTAAATCCCTCTACCATGTGTGAAGTTACTCATCACAGGATAATCACGGTATAAAATTCCCTATACCCGAAACTCGCATCATATATATTTCAAATTTTTGTTGACTTTATTTCATACATTTGTTAAAAATGTTATCTATTTTAAATGACGTATAACGTTTTAAATCGATTAGTAAAAACGAATACAATTCGCATGGTTTACGTGTTGAAAGTAGTCGGTCTTACGCCAATGTACTGCGACAATTGTTCGGATACGTAAGAGGTTGTCATTTAATTGTAAAAACAAGAAATCTATAATGAAAAACACCAAAGAAGAAGTGGATTTATACCGTGATACGTATGTCAGATATCTGGGTAATTAGAAACAGGTTATCAGGCATTGTTATTTAATTTTTCATTGATATTTTTGATTCTATAGAAATCGTTGTTATCACATGGATATTCATTATGCTCAGTTTGAATTTCATTATTTTCAGATTAATGTTCTGTTTTACATATTTTAAATAAAATTTATTAAATTTTTTAGGATATACAAACGAAGTTGGAGAGGCTTTTCGACCCATAATTCCAAGGTCAGTTGTATGGTTAAGTTACCTTGTAGCCAGTGGGTATGTTGTCGCAGACACAGTCCACAAAGGCATCAAACAATACAGTGTAAGTAAAACTCACGGAAAGGTTACCAGATGGATTAAGTACATCACTATAGATATATCATGTTTCAGAGCGATACTACTTCAGCAGCAACAAAGAATGCTTTCTTTTCTATGTCGGACACCTTGTTGTGGCAGTCATTTGCATCTGTGATAATTCCTGGTTTCACAATTAATAGAATCTGTGCTACTGTTCAATATGTACAACGTAAAAGTACCAATGTGGCCTTAAAAAACCGTTGGATTTCCACCATTGTTGGTCTGGTTTCTATACCATTTATAATACATCCTATAGACCACATGGTCGAAGACACAATGAATCTAACATACAGAAAGTGGATAGGGTATCATCCTAATTCTCCACCAACAGAAAATGTAGATAATTCTAGACAATAAACCTTAGGTCTAATCAGCTTTCCAAGGGAATGAAAGTACCACTGCTTATAATGCAATAAAAATAATAGTACAATTTACTTAAGAGCCATGCCTATTTTATGATATTATATATGTTAACTATAATATATTTAATAATATTATTTACTTTATTATTACAAAGACATGTACTCTATGAATAAAAGAATGTTATGTTTATCAGTCGTGTCGTTTTAATATTTCACGATTTGCCTGTAACCGTCTGACCAAGCGCGATTCTTTTCTACTAGCCAGAAGAAAATCTAGACACGAAGTAGAATTATCCCGTGCTTGGTCAGACACAGTGAAAATACCTATTCATAGAACGACTCGTTACCTTCCTTACCTTCGTCTACAACAATTAGCATACAAACTCATATATGTTTCTTTACCATTGTGAAATAAAAAACAATAGGAAGGTAATAGAGAAACCAAAATTGATATAACTACGAAATTATAGGTCATATTTTAAATAGAGCGTTCCAATTACGCGTTTACGACTTCTTTGTTCCATCTCGAAAGATAAATTAACTAAATCGTTGGAAAACCAATAATAATTACCAGAGATCGTAACTGGCAGGCGACGTTCATTTTCTCATTTATCGTTTCGTCGAGCTAGCTATGGAATAATAATGGCTCGGCCACTACGTTGAAGCGAATAGGCTGTCGTACCTGTGACATATATTTTCCGTTGCTGCAGGTACGACCGTCACGTAAGTCAAGAAAAAAGAAACTGACGCGTTAGGTAGATGCGCTGAATTTCGTCGGTTCGATAATTACAAATTCTTCGTAAGTTTCTAAATATCCATTCAGTGATTTATTTTAAAAACGGCTATCGATCCAGGATCGTGAATTTCTTATGGCTAGCGAAATTGTACCTTGTCTCCTTTTTATTGCAAGTATAATCGCGATGTCGGTAGTAGGAAAACTGGACGTATTTCTTTCATCGATGGGAAACTTCATGTTCGATTCATTATAATTTCGACCACCAACAGTCTGCCCGTACCACAAAACGAATTCATGTTTCTCGATTAACGCGTTCTTTTTATTTATTTTTCCGAGTCATGTGCGAGCCTCGAATAAATTTTTGTTTCCTCGTAAAGTCAGTCAGCTACTCACCCCACCCGTTCGAACCATTTGAACACGCTATAGGCGAAATATTTAGAGGTCAAGTAGAATCTGATTTGCGCATAGGCATCAATTCTTTCTTAATTAATTCTCGTACAGTTATTGCGTATTACCGCGTTTTATTGGCTCTTAACAGTTGGCGTGACACGATTTACTACTGGTCGAGTTGCGAATAAAACGTGCAAAGAATTCGAGCCTCGGGGATTCTCATGATTACGAAACTCTGAGTGTGTATCTGCCACCGTCGAAAAGATTTATGGAACAATAATAACGGGATGCATCGAATGGAAAAGTACTCCGATAACGATAATAACATGGGGATGAACTGCGAGTAGTCGTACGAATTTCAGCTCGTACCTCACCGCCACGGTAGCTTTTGGTAATTAATTTTTGGAATGACAAAAGAGATAGCGACCTGGGTCGTTGGTCTATGCGTGAAGGGGTACAGTTACGCGAAAGGAAGATAGAGAAGGATGGTAGGGGACTATACTTACTCGGGGCGCCCCGTTACAAATTGACACATCTAAGTGGCGGTCGATTTTTCACAGGACCCTATAATAACCTTGACAGCTTTTCAGTAGTCTACGGTCGACCCTCGTAATAAGCTTAACCAGTCCACGATGTAATTTATAGAAGCCACTTGTTTACGGCTAATTATGGTGGCACGCGGGCAACCGTTAAATTTTTTTTGCGCGTTACGCGTTTCGGAGTTCGGCGCCGGCTAGATTTTGTATAAGATTTAGGATATTGTAAATCGATATAAATTGTTGAGAATCGAAGCCTACGAGAGCAAAAGAAAATCATATCTTCCCAGCTCCTCAAAGTTTATACCTAGAATGAAAAACGTAACGGGGGAATTAACCAATCGTTCTCCATCCGTTTCGCGGAAACAACACTAATCGTCCATAGACTTACGATTCCCTTGGAACATCGTTGACGGTAGCCGGGTGGTTTAAGCTTAAGAAGAAAAAGTCGAACGGGACATCGGTCCCTAAAATCGTCGAACAATAGCGCGAAGAGGTCCTTAATCGATAGAAAGCAACGCGTCGCCTCGGTACACGCCTCCGTCACAAAACGAGCCTCGCGATAAGGTTATGTCTCGCGAGTCGAACAGAGGGCGCGTACGTCCACATGTACACATCGCGCACACAAGTATCGGTGTGCTATCGGCGAGGATAACGGAGCAAGAGAGAAAGGGGGAATCGAAGAACCACCGCGAGAAGGAAAAAGAGGGGGTGGGGAGGAGGCAAAAAGATGGAAAGGGAGCCGTAGTCGCGCGGTCGAGAGTGGGATTCGGCGAACGTAGCGGAAAAGGGCGAGGAGGGAGGAGGAATATTTCGCGAGCGTGAGAGGCGAAGATTCCCTGAAACCTGTGGCATTTCGCGAGGCACTCTTCCGTTCGGTATACGCCGAAGGGGGATCGATAGCGCGTCGGAGACGAGGAGAATCAGGCGGCCAGGCTATTTCGAGCAACAACACACGGCAGCAGAAGCAAGCGGAGAAGCAGTAGCAACGACAGAAGCGTTCCGTTCGCGACGAGAGATCCCGCAGCCATTCCACGGCCATGTCTGCGGCGCACGGGGTTGGCTACGCCCGAGCGGGCTCCCAGCGTCCAATCGGTGGGGAGCGCGGAAGGTCCCGCGCCGTGGTCGTGGCCAATGGGCGTAGCCCATTTCAGCGAGGCGCGCGACGTCCCGTCGTGGTAGAGGGGGGCCCTCGCGGCTGTCACAGGTGCAGCCAGTTGGCTGGCGAACTCGAGGCGAGCGTGCTCGGGAATCGCCGCGTTCCTCGCTCGTGTGTCGCTTATCGTTCTGGGTCGTCCTTCGTCGTCGACACTCGACTCTCGTGTCTCGATAAAACTCGGGGATCGCCCAAGTGCTCGTTACCAAAACGGTAAACTGGTACTCTCATTTTCCAGTACGCGATATAAGAATTTTGACCTTCGAGTCGAAATCGGCAAGATCGAACGATCGAAGTCGCAAGGGTGAACACGAGGGGATCTTGATGCGTCCCGTCGCGTGGACGCGCACGTCGCGTCTGAGAGATCTGCCGCGATACCGGTCTCATCGCCGCCATGATCCACCGCGGAGTGTCTAGAATCCAGGAACGATCTTGAGATAAGGGGTCACGATGTGCCGACGGTACTGGCCTATCAGCTGAGAAACACGAGGTCGAGAAACGGTGCCGGGAGCATCGGGTACCCGGTGGTAGCTGGAATCCGAGTGATTAGTTAGAGTATCCTCGAAACACCTACGGAAGGGACCAGTGGGAAAGAAAGCGATTTTGGACAGCTCGCGAGAGGAGAACGGAGATAGAGAGAAGTCGGACATCGAGTGAAAGGAAACGTGTACAGAGGGAGACACAGAGGGAAAATAGATAGACAGATACAGAGAAAAACAGGACTGAAATTGTCGAAATACCGAGTGCGTGGGAGACGAAAAAAACTGGCAGCCGACGGGGGGAAGTGTGAGAAGTGCAATTTAACGGCCGTTGGGATAACACCGCAGTAAAAGTGGGTGCACTGGGGCCCTCGGGACCGTTCGGCCGATACGGGCCCGTGGAAGGTGGGCCTGGTGGTGGTCCCGGGCCCGGCGAGAGAGTGGGGGCAGGGGTGGCCGCAGTCGCGGCTGGGGAAGTGGAGGGCTACGGGGGCGCCGGGGGCGGGGGAGGGGGCCCCGGGGGGGTTGGAACCCCCCGGATAAGGGTCGCGACCCTCGGCGGGCCTTGCTGCGCACCCCTGCCCGTCACACAAGCCTGTAACATAGGTAAGTGAACTCTTCCGACACATTAATTAATCAATCCTTCTATTCCTTTCGTCGATTCACGATGCGACACCTAATCATTTATTTGCTAGCATACTAAGTCTATGTAATCGGTAAAATTGATTTCGGTCGTGCCAGTAAGTTAGTCGACACTGAAAGAATCAAGGGTTTTCCTTTCTCACGAAATTTTCCGCGGGGTGTCAGAGGAACGGTTTCTCGAAAACTTTTTTGCGTACGGTAAGAACCCCGTTCGTTCCTTTATCGTGATTGATCGTACTGTAATTTGGACGTCATAAGAATGCGTCTTCTTTTTTTCACGGTGATGGATCGTCCCGCGGTACCGATCTAACGAGGATGAATTCGCCTCGGATAGGGTTGAACACGCGTCGAAATACGCGTCATTGCGCGTAACGAACTAGCGATCCGAGGAAATCGTCATCTTCGCGGATGCGCGAACCGCGGATCGGATTATCCACGCAGTCGATTATCCGACGTCTAGGCACTTGTAGCCTTTTTGCGTGGAAAGACGTACCCAGTGATCAGACGAGAACATATTACTCGAGTCTCGACGTTTATGCATGGCTTTCGTTAACGTCACACGGAGGAACCGATTTGTAATGTCTCGAATATAACGATTTCCACGACGAATGTTCAATTTCTAAAGAGACGTTGTATAGGGGAATAGATTCGAATCTCTGAGGCAAGTTATGTCACGTTAAAATGTTTTCAATGGCGATAAGGAATATAACATCGACAAAACGACTTAATACGCTTATGCTAAATATGGGAAAGTTGAACTTACAACTGCAATCGTGGTGGAGAATCGTACCGACGGAAAGCTCACGCGGAATGCATTTAGGGTTACCTTACTTGAAACATAAAGATAAATATACGTGACATTATTTGACGGAAAATGATGATGCAGATCCAGAAAGTTTATTCGTGCAACAAATGATAAATAAAAACGTCGTATAACGATTTATTCGCAACGTTTTTTATACTGTAATTTAAATTATAATTTCTGTCGGTCGAGTAACGTATATTTTTTTTTATTTGTTGTACGATATACTCTTCCAGATAAGATTCTTGCTCATCTGTGGTTTTATCACCTCGAAAACCGTACGGTTGGTAACCCCGCTCGTACGCTGTGCACCGATGAGCAATAATAAAAAAATTTTACTTGGTTCAACGTCTGCGTTTACGTGTCGTCATCGGCTGTAAATCGCCAGCAATTCCCCGCTTAACGTGTTTCGTTTATTCCCTCTTTTTTCCCCCCCGTTCTCGTTAATTAGCCCGATCTACCTCTAAAATTCTTAAAGCACCGAGAATTAAATCGCGCTCCTGGCATTTCATTAACGACGGTACATTCTTTGTTTTTATTCTTCGAAGACATCGACCGTGGCAACGTGGAAATTTAAACCGCGAAAGAGTTTTTAGGAAGCGTATTAACGTATTTCAAAGGGTGGCTCGAAGAAAAACATTGACAGTGAAGGTATCGGATAATGTTTGACTTCGTGGGATACCCGCAGACCTAATCGTCTCGTATTGCTTATTCATCCCGTGGTCTTATTAATTACAGCGCGACAATATTACATATTCTATACTTTCTTCTTCGTTACACATGAAATTGCAGACGACGTAAAAGCTTTAATTAAACCTTGGAATCTTCTGTGGTCTCTGATTCAACTGACCCTAGAAGTAAAACTAGCTACCGGGATAGATAGAATACCGCACGCATGGCTTTTCAATTAGATTAAGATTAACGTTAATCGTTTCGACTCGATTTGAACGCTTTGTTGAATATCATTCTCCAATTTCGTACTTTTCCGTTATAATTGAAAGGGAATATTTTTGGAGGGGAGGGGGGGGGGGGGGTGAGAGGCGGACTAATTTCAAGCGTTGAATGCAAAGGGAATGAACATCGGCCCGCGCAATCGAATTTCCCACGTACAATTCTACGCGAAATTATATTTCACGAAATTGCGCTTTGTGAAATTTTCGAATCGTTATTAAGTCGGCAAAGTGGTTCCGGGCAAAGGGTGGCACTCGTCGCACACACTTTGCAGAAACGAATCGGATTAATCGAGCCGTTTTCGTCGGTCAGTCCAGGCATTCGTCTCGCGTAGACCTCGTCCTAATCTGGTTTGGGAGAGTTAAGAAAATCTTCCCTCCATTTCCCGGCGTCTTCTTCGCGTCCGTTTCACCCGTGAAAATGGCCAACTGTATTAGATTTCGGAAATGAAAGGTCAACCGCGTTAGGGAACGTATTTCTGATAACGTTATCTCCTCGGACCTGTCCCACCTCAGGTGGACTTCATAAACATGATTTTCATTGTATCGCGCTTTCCGTCGTTCGTTGATGGGAACTTTGAAGAACGACAAAAACAGTAGCGGACGCATCGAGCACACCAGAATACAAGGATGAAAATATAATTAGAACAATGGCGGCTAAATATAGGACCATAAGTTGCTATTACAAGCAGATGGCCGTACATACTTTCGTCGGTATTAGTACCCTCGTACGGGTTCATGATTGATAAATTTAACTTCATTGACTCTATTCGAAACACATGATACTTGCTTCAATTCTACCGTAATCGTGTCCGACGCGAATGCGTGCTTTTTTTTTCTTTTTCGAGAAACACGGAATTTTCACTGTGAAGTCAATTTCGCTGTAGGAATTATACTCGTGAGTCGATTTCGCGTGGAACGATTTAAATCTTGAGGTAACTACGGGATGGTCGGGGTCGAGTTTCTCCTTTTTCTTCTCGCCCTCCCGTAGAACGGAGGGAGATGAGATGCGCAAGGTCAGACCTTAAGGGTGGGAGAAGGGTTGCTAGGTTGACAATCCTGCCAGCAGGGGAAGAACTCCGCCCATTGGCGGAAACCGCGAAAAAAAGAGAGGAGTGAACCCTAGAGGGTTCAGCAATGGCGAAAAAAGAAGTCAGAGGTCGGGTGAGAGACAGAGAGAAAAGAGCGACGCGTAGATGGCAGCGGGAGGAAGACGGGAGCAAGAAAAGCGTACCAAAGGGCAAACTCGGCCACGAATGTTAATCGACAACCGACTATAATTACCGAAGCAGCTCGTCGAACGGTATCGAGCCCATTTCGTGAAAATGCACTCGCGGAATGGTCGATTATTGACAATCAATTAATGATTGCAACATCGACTTCCAAGTAGCATTTATTAAATTCGTTGGAACAAAATGCCAAGATTCTCCTTTAAACAGTCCAAATATCCCATGTATAAAATAGTTTGGGAAAAGTAGCGTCTTCTCGAGGATCGTATACGATGAAATGCGCTCGCACGGAACACCGGGATTAAATTTAACTATATCACCGTTTGACAGGTGGAAGTTCTATTTGTTTTGAATCGTTCGAAAAAGCCGGCCCCATTTTTCCCGGATTGATCGGGCCGCGGTTGCTTCGACACTAACAGCGGGGAAGTCGCATTGTTGTGCACTTTTACGCTCGCGCCTCGGTTCCTCTGTTTCGCATAGTTCGGTAGACTCCACGGTAATCAAACCGTTTGAATTACAAAAAGTTCCAGCACAATGCGCGTGTTCGTTATGCACGTGCTCCGCCACGGCCAAGCGCGGTCGAGATTTTTCTTTCAAATTGGAATCTGATTGTTAATCGAGAATGTTTCAAAGTGGTCGAGCACGTGTTCTGTTCTCTGTTTAACCGGGCTTCTAATTGTTCCGCCGATGAGCGTCGCGACGCTCGCTCGACTAATCACGCGTCCCCACCGAAGAATGGATAATTTAATCCTCGTGACTTCCCTCGTGGTTCACGGTAAATTTAAATTAAAAGGATAGCACTGCTGTTTGCGTGCTTTGAAAGCAAACACACAAACGGCTAGCAATACTGGCACGGCTTAACTCGTTCATTTACTTAAACGTCCTTGTTCGTTGTCCGAATCCTTTCCAGAAGTAAGTTATTCAACTGTTAAATTACTTGTACGCCCTACACTTTATATTTTGTTTCGTCGTTCAACGCGGCCGATAACACAAACAATTGCTTTTGTTTGTACATTATAAACGCTTCGTGCCAGTCAGTGGGGATAATCGCAACGATGAAACGTTTGAAATTTGAAAATGCACGAGCGTCGGTTTTGTCTGTCAAACAAATATCTGGAATATTCGGCGTGGCAGAATTTTGTCGCGTTCCTCGCTCGCTTCTCGGCGCGATGACGTGCGAGCAGGGGCGCGTTTGAACGCGCAGAAAATTAAAACGCCTCGTCGAGTCGCGGGGCGCGTTTCGTTTCGTCTACCGCCTTCTCGACGTTTGCGCTTTAACCGATATTTTTCACCTGCGTGGGATTCGAAATGGGACGGAAACGCAAACTGGCACGAGGAAAATGGGACTAAACGGGCGGGCGGTTGTTTGTTATTAAAATTCGAACCTGATCCCGTTACCACTCGATTATTCACGAATGCTCTCTTTCTTTTCGCAGCAGGGAGACGCGGATTGGCGATGCTCCTGTCATGTGCAGGATGCGACAAACCAATTATGGATCAGTACCTGCTGAATGTTTTGGACCGAGCGTGGCACATCGAGTGCGTTCGCTGCTTCGATTGCAGAATCACGTTGCAGGACAAGTGCTTCTCCAGGGAGGCCAAACTTTTCTGCAGAGAGGACTTCTTCAGGTACTTGACGTTCTTTTCGTTATCCCGTGATTGTGCTACGAACTAGCATAGAAGGGCTCTAAATTTAAGCTTTGTAGCAAAACAGTCGAAGTGTTGCTAACGAGTAGCCAGGAATTCCGATTTCTGAAAACAGCTCTGTCCAAACAGTGGAGCGGATGTATTTCGCCATTTGAATCAATTGGGTTAACGTTTCTGGACTGTGAAACAGACTGAATCTAATTTCAGGGATGAAAACTTCCTCCCCATGTACACGCATAAAACGTCATTTCAACAAGTGATCCTCTAGCTATTCTGATAATTGTTCTACATATACCCGACCGGCTGTTTTGAGCTGTCAGTCTGACCCTTTCATTTCGGAACTAGTTAAAACCTGCAAACCAAATAAATTCAATTTACGAAAATATTTGAAACCTTAAATGGGGTGTGATCTAAAACAAAAGTATAAGTGGTATGACGTGTAGCGTAAAGAAAATATAAAAAAAAAATGCGAGAAAGAAAGAATTTCTATAGACCCAGTAACATTATGTCGTACGAATTTCTTCTGAAACCGATTGCCTGTTCGACGCCGATCGGTACGGTTGAGGCTATTTCGATCGCAACGGCAAAATCGTTAGTCACTTATTTGTACACGCAATTAGATTGGATTACAATCCTAGACGTCGCAGCATAAAAACAGTTCCACTCGAATAACTAAATCGGCATACTATTGGCGATTTATCGGAACAACTTGTACCGCTGTCTGTTCCGCTGTGCCTCGTTGACAGACAAAACTAGACGATAATTGATGGGTCGTTGTTTGACAAGCGGCGGTTACTATTTTTTCGCGTTTTTAAAACAGAAAGTACCTCTTATCTTCGCTAAGAATCGTTTCCCGGTGGCGTAATTAGATAAACTCGCGGCGACACACGGCATTAGTGCTACCAGTCAGTCAACACCAGGGGAAATCGAGACATTTACGATCGATGCATTAGCAGACAATCGCCGCGACATTTGTCGTTTGATGGGTTTTTTTTCTTTTTCACCGTCGTGCAATGGACGAATGGAAAGGAGGCCTTGACATTTTCCACGGCGTTGTTTACGCTCGATAAGGTTCCGAGCAAAAATCTCTCGTTCCATCGCGCCGATTCTGTCGTGAAACGCTTTGCGGTATCGTCGGTGACACTTTACGGTCATCAGTCTGTCCCGCAGCGGGGGCACGCGGAAAACGTAAAGCTTCTTAAATTAAAATTAACGGTTACGATTTATGAGGAATCGGCGCTTCGCGTGATCCGCGAACTACCGAATCGATTTGTCGCCACTTCGCGACGCGTTTCTTGCGACGATCGAGCGAAAAAAATGGAAAAATTAAGTAGGCATTTATCATCGGGACCTGGTTCCCTGGCGCTACCCTTGACTTGGACTTTTTAGCATAAATCGTGCAAGAAACGGGACATTAATTAATGGAGCAACGTCGAGAGAAAAAAAAAGAGTCCAGCACACGGTGTGGCGCTTCACTGGAACCAGGACCACCGATCACGAATCGCATACCTTCAAAGACCCTGTATACTCGGATCAAAAAACGGAATAAAACACCAAACGGAACCAATCAAGGAACGATTGACTCTTATTTGCTTCTTGCGAATCACGGTGTCCACAAAAAGTCGGTGATCCCCGCTGGAAAACATCGGTCGCCTAGACCATGTTAGAACATCGTTGCTTGACAAACTACGGGACTCGTACCAAATATTTATAACGCGGAGAAGTCGATGGTCCAGGTTCGAAAAACCGCCAGCGGCGACTCGTTACGACCGCGTTGATCGAGTGTAACGGATAATTGCAGGCATGCGAAAGAAAGTAGAAAAAAAAATGGCGCGCGTAACCAGTTTCCAAGTTGTTTCCGGTCGTAGAGCGGAGAAGAAAGTATCATCGCGGCGCTTAGTAGTCGGGAATTTAAAAAAAAAAAACAAAAGAAGCTGAAATATTAGATGCACGAATAGATAGAGAGATCGTTATTAATTATCTGTTTTAAAGTTCACAATTTTCGATGTACATTGGACTTATTTCTTAGCTATTGCACTTTCTCCGCTTCTCTTTGCATTCTCTGTTCCCATTACTTTCATTTCTATTCAATGGGATGGCCTCGATGATAAACCACAGACGGGTGGTATTTAGAATTCATTCGTTTGTCTACTAATTTAACTTCGGCCACTTTCACGGTATTTTGAGAATATCACCATTCGTTTGCTGTGCGAAAGTCGCTGTTCTCTTTGAAAATTGAAATTGCCTTGTTTAAAAAAAAAAAAAAGGAAAAAGTGAGTTTTGGCGAGCGTTTTGTAGTAAACGACCGTTGCGCCGCGGAGTCGTATCCGCTGAAACTTTTCGTTCTCGCTTTCGCGGGAAGTTCTCGTTGGTACAATAACCCAAATCGCGAGGGATCGTCGGGGGACCTTGACATTCGCGCAAGAAACCGACTCCTGGAGCGTGAAGATCGGCTACCAGAGGCTACGCTTCGTCCGCAACGTTCGCTTGGCGATTTCTACCGTGATTCTGGAGCCCGGTGGGGCAAAGAAGTCTGCGCGAAAAAGCAGCAGCGAGTCACTTAAATTAATTACGGCCACGGATCGAAGAAGAAGCTGAAAACGCGCGAACGTGTCTCGTCGCTTGGAGTTTCAAAGCTCTGGCTCAATTTTATCCCTGTTTTTTCTCGCGTCATTTTTTCCCGAGCACAAAGCAAGCGACATTGTATCCGTTAACCAACGCGTAACGAACCGAAGACTACGAGTCCGTGTTGCGACGTCGTGATAAGGAAAAAATGTGTGACGAACGCAACGAACCAAGGAAGAACGAGCCTCGATATTCGTAGCGCGAGAAAAATTAGTAGGAGCGGAGAGAGAGCTACGATCTTGTTGATTCAACCCTTCGATGCACCGCGTTGCGCGTCTTTCACGTTCTGGTTCGATATTGATGGTTCAAATGCGGTGCAAACGATCAAAGAGTATTCACGCCGTCCCCAAAGGGATAACCCTTGATCAAGCACGTTCGCGTTTACACATCGGTTCTTCGCGAATACAGTTTACCTCTCGCCTCGACGGAGCTACGTTTTTCTTTCGTGACTTCTGGAAGCGATGAACGATCCCCTTTGTAGCTAAGGCCCGTGAACAAGCGGAAAGTGGGGAGGATCTTTAAAGTGGGTCTCTTTGATACTTACACGAACGAGCGTATAACGAACGTGTTGTATACTTTACGAGCCACTTTGCATATCATTCCGTTGAAAAATTCATTAGACGCGAGTCGAGCGCGAGGTAGTCATGTCCGATCGGCGTGAAAAACTTTTTCAAAAATATCTCTTCGCGTTCTGTGAATTATCGTCGTCACCTCTCCCGTTACACAAATCGTGGAAATATTAGGAAGCATTAGCAATGAAAGATGCTGTTCGTAATTGAAAAAATTTCCTATCTGGACTAAATTCTTCCATTTTTCCTAACGAATTTTGTTATCTTTAGTTTTGACGACTTTTTCATATAAATACAATGGCGACCGTTCGGGCGAGACGAACGAACCGAAACTGTCCGTAGCGAAACGTTCCGTCGAAGTGGAAGAACCGCGGCAAGGGGCGGGTGGAATCGATTCCCACGACGCGACGAATCTATCGATGTCGTTTCTCGAGTCGGAACGAACAGCCCCGTGTCCCCTTCTTTCAGCGAATCGCTGTTGGGAATACTGTAACACCTCCGGGAGGTCCGAGGTATCGGTAGAAAGAGAACGGTACGCGCGGTTATGGTAACCGGCTCTACGAGTCGCAGCAAGGTCCTTAAAGGTCGATAATGGCCCGTGGGGGCCCCCCGAAAGGGTCCAAGGATCAAAAGGACCGATGTCCCCGTTTCGACGCCGCCTCGACTGCCGTTGGCTTGCGGTCGATGGCCCGTTCGGTGCGCGCACCCGTCCAAAATTATTACCTTAAAATACGGGCCGCGCCGTCGTCGAAATACGCCGATGAAAACATTAACTGGAGGGCCAGGGGGATGGCTACGGTGTGCCACCATGACGCGAAGATGCGAGGCTAGCGAGTACGAGTCGAGAATAGAGTTAGGGGCACAGTCGTTCGTCAAACGCAGGGGTAGGAAAAATTGTCATCCAGATCAGCGCTTCTTAACCCCTTGCGATCTATATGCTCGATCGTTCTTCGACTCCCATTAACTGACGATTGGCGAAAAGTGAATCGGCGACTAGGATGGTCACTCTCGTACACTCAAAGTCTGGATCGTTATCGATAAATCCCAATTAATTGCAACGAGTTTCATCTAGCTTGTTTGGAGGTTCGAGGTGTGTCTGTCGCGAAGAATTCGAGTATCGACGGAGAAAACAAAGACTCGGTCCAGACGCGATGAACACGGCACGGAAATCAAAGCGAAACGATCGAAGGCAATCATAGATCGGCGAGGCTTTTCTCGGCTGGCTCGAAAGGGCGCCGACGAGGGTCCATTGTCCTTGCTTTCCACCCGCGGCGCTGGCCTCCTCGAGAGTAGACCCGTCGAAACTCGAACGTGGAAACATTATAAATGCGCCGTGACGCCCGCTACGAGCCGTAGGAGAAGTTTGTTGGGCGTGACGGGGCCGGCGCGGTCGTACAGACAGAGAAACGGGATACGAGAGAGCGAGAGAGCCACCGAGTTGTTTTCCTTCCAGGAAGGTTCGGCAATATTATGTATGTATCGCGATGCGTATATTCGTACGGGGAACGTTTTTGCCAACCACTGACTTTGAGAGCTCGCTCCCATGTGCCGTAGGTCATACGTCGGTGTGTTCCTTCTTGGAGAATTCCTTTTTTTCATTTAATTTATTGCCCATCTCTGGCGACAGGAACTGGCGCTAATTGCCAGGGGTGTCCCAGCAGCTGGAGTCTTCGAGTAACTTGGATTTTTATCGGAACTTGGTCGAGATACTGGAAGTTAGCCCTTCGGTCTTTAATGGCGCCAGTGCGGCGACGTGTGCAGTATTTATATACAACGATGGCAATTAAGTGGCACGCGTGCTAAACCTGACGTGAAATAAACATCGACGACATCTGGTTCGTTTTGACAGGTTGGTTAAATTTGGTTTGTCATGTTTGTATAGGTAACTGAAACGCTTTTTTCTATTAAGGGTATATATGCTAATTATGGGAATTAACAGGAACAAGAGTATATTTTGCTTACATCGATCGAAATGTATCATTTCCTGTCTCATTCAATGAACGTCAACATTTTTGTACTATGCAGAGGTGAAAAGTTGTCAAGATCCCACCGTTACCGATCAGACTCGTTAGTCAACTTGTCTCTGTCTTCGTAAAGCATTCGATCATGATACTGACGTACATCTGATTTACCCGAACATGAATACACCAGCGTATCGACCGATTCATATCGAATAAACGCTCATGCTTGATCTCGGTTAACCGAAATTTTGCCCAAGTTACGTTTGGCCACCATCTGCCTTCTCGCCGCGATGTTCCCTACCCGTGAATCGATACACGGGGAAAGTGATAATAAACGAGCAGTGGATATCGAGAAAGTTCGACGAAGAATGAGGGCAAAGGCGAAAAGGAACGGTTCGAATTCGACCAAGTTCAGTCGTCGCTGTCGCGGCACCCAAGATTTTATGCGAACGGCGTTACGCGACCAGTCGGGAACATTAGCATAACTGTTATGAATCGTTTCGCAAGCATGCGTTCACCCCTTCGGCCATAATCGTCGATATTTCACGAATTAATCGGCGCCCGCTCAAAACTCGTCTCGATAACCGACGAAAGAGGAGCGGCTCGTTTCGACGCGAACGTGTAAGTTTAATTTTTATATTTCTTCTCGCATCTATTTGAAACTCGTGCGTACACTTCCCATTTGTTTAGCTAAAGATGTTGTATTTTCACCACGGGGAACATTATTTTACTTTTAATATTCCGCAGAATTTCAAGATGGAATCGCGAGGAATAAAATAACAGGAATTGGGGAATTCTTGATTCCGGAGAAAGGAAAAACGTCGGGAAAACGCAACCACCGGCCGCGACGAACAGAATAGCGAATCGGTCGACTGCGGAAGCGAGCACTCCCGCTCGCGCCGCTAATTGGATTCCGTTAATTAGACTCCCGCCTTGCGAATAATATCACGGGTGTTTATTTCCTTTATCGGCGGGTCCGAGACGTCCGCGCATGTGCGCCGATGGCAGTTAACAGGGGAAGGCGAAGCAGGTGGCGGCGGTGGCGGTCGAGTGTTTACAGAGAAATAATGAATTGAACGGTAATTAAAGTTTCTGCAATAGGTCAAGGTGGACGTCGCGGGCGCCGCGAGTTGACCCCTGAGCCGAGTCATCGCTCCACCACGCGGTGTGGTATTTTAGCAATTCAGCGGGGCACGGCTCCCGCATCGCAAAGACACTAGGGTTTCTCGATTTTAGAGGTTTCTGAGACGAAAGTGCAAGAGAATCGAAATAGAGTGAAATAGAGACGAAAGTGAAGCTGACCCTTTTCGGCACCCAAGATCGTTCAGCTCCATCGAGAATTAAAAACAGCTCGACGTTACCATGAATTTATTCGTGATAATTGCAATAGCGAAAAATGAGAAATAAATTGCAATTTCAGCAAAGTAATCGTCGAGTCGCTCGAGCAGGTGCCGTTTCCCTGAATCGATCGAAAAGCGGAGAAACGGGCGGCCGATACCGAAGGGAATAACGATCGCCGTCGCGACGGACAGGTTCAACGTGGAGAGAGACGCGAGTCGGGATCGTCTACGGGACCTCGTGGAACCAGCACGCACCGCACACATAAACTCCCAGGGTCCGTGGCAAATCGTGCCTCGGACCCACCCCCTTTTTTTTCCGTTCGGGGCCGGCTGTCCTATATTTCTTGCTACACGGCCAGAATTCCTGTGTGCCTCTTTACGCTCTTCTCTTTAAGGGAGCCCGAAGTCCACACCCCCTTCTTCAGCCCTTCCTCCTCCCTCCCTGGCCCCGTTCCCCGCGGCCGTCGTTTTCTCACACACGAAAAAGCACCACGTAAGCCTTTCTATTAATGATCTTTACGGCCAGCCTCCGTTTCCTTTTTTTTTCCACGAGGAAGGAAGGAGCTGACGCGGCTGCTCCCTTAAAAAGAGAAAATAGCGTACACGGGGGCACGGACGCGCGTCCAGCGAAAATAAGGGGGACCCGCGAGGGGAACGTGATCGAGACGACGAACGGAGGCCCGGTGGTGTTCGGTGACGTATGAATTCGTGGAAGTTGACACGGGACCGACTAATTGCTATAATTAATTAAATAATTCCTGTAATCGGGCCAGAGGGATTGGTACGCGGGATCGAAACGAGGTAGAGAGTAAGAGAGCGAACGAGCAACGGGTGGGGAGGAGAGAAAGGGAGGCCTGGCAGCGTAATGACCGCCGGTCAAGAAATATCTCCGGCTTCTGCTTCCGTGAGAAGATTGTTAGGAACTGCGTGTACCACTGCTAATTTGGACAGCTTGATGAATAGTTTGAAAAAGTGTGCCGGTTGATTATAGGATGCCCCGCGTAAGTACTAAGCGTAATAGTTATAGATGACCGTGTCGATCGATAAAGGGAATCCTCGGTAGTTTGTAGCATTCTTTTTCGCTTTCGTTCCCTTTGTTTCGACCTTCTTTTCTAAACAAACAAACCGTCTCGGACGATGGCTATCGTTGGCAGCTGAGAAGAACGCCTTCCGAGGGGAACGCTCCATTCGGACGACTCTGTCCGCGGTGTCTATGCACCTGTGACGTTATGGACAGAATCGTTTGAACACGTCGATGACGACTCGTCGTTGAAAGGAAACGGATGCGAACTCGTTTCAGCGTCGAACTTTTCCTGTCTTCGACGCAGCTTTCGATTCCCCCCGACGAAGAATTCGCGACATAGGCGTAATGTGGGTCGCGGGTCAGGTTGGACGCATGTTTCCGTCGGCTGAACGCGATAGCAATAAAATAATAGCGACCTCGTGTCGCGAATCGGGTCACCCGAGACGAGCGAAATTTTATTTGAAGAATGGACGACGCGTTTCCTCGATTAGACGGCTCTTTGGTTTTCTAAAGAGTTACATAGGTCGTTCGTTTGATTGAAAAAGAAAGCTTTCTGTTTCTGGCACGTACCACGTGCCGTGCATCCCCCGCGCTCCTTGCACTTCCTTGCACCAACGGGACGGGTCACGCCTGGCCGCGTGCACAGGGAATTTGAATGCGCGACCAGGGACGTCAGAAGTGCAGCGCGAGAGGAAGCAGGCATCAATTGAGATATATTTACTTTCGAAAGGCGGCAGCCCTAAGGGACCGCGGTAATTCCTATAATTAATCGCGTGATTCCTGTAATTAAAGCGATCGGAATTGCTAGCTGGAAGTATATGGCTCCGATGCTTCCGTAATAATACAGCCGCGGGAGGATCGGATAGAGGAATCGTTTCGGTTAGATTTATTAGCACGCGCGAGCCGCGCACGGAGGAGCTGGACGCGTACGCAGATTTTTCTTTGGAAATTTAATAATCATCCATTCCGCCGTGATCGAAGAAGAAATCGTTTTCGGTACGATGTGGTGCAAAGTATCGCTTCCTCAAATTTGACGGAACTTTTACAAGTTTTACGAATGGTCGAAAAATCAGTTTGACAGCGACTGGTTCCCAATGCCCCCTTTCTGTCAGTCTAGAGTGACTGCGCTACGAGAACATCCTCCTAAGACGCGATTAGATGTTGCAATTGGTTTCTGCACGTAGGAATGCTTGCATATTTAGTGCAACACTCGATCCCTCGCTTGTGCAATCTCCGCGGAGCTCGTCGTGGCATTCCAGAAACGAATTTCTTTGAAGCGACTCATCTCTAACTCCGATTCAATTATCTCCATCGGTTCCCTAGGGAATGGGAGCACTTTACGACAAAGCGAGCGATACGGCGGAGGAAAAGAAGAACCTTCGAAATTAACAAGTGAGACGCAGCCAGGAGAATATCGAACGGTCCGCGATGGCCAGTAACCGCGAGGCGCACCGTTACACCACCGAAGGGTTTTAACTTTTTATGCTCTATTGGGACGTTAAAGTCCCATCTCTTTAAAAGCGCTGTATTTCTTTTATCGACGTTTGCGAGACGCACGGCTTAATGACAGCACTTGTAAGTTCCGAGGCCAATAAACGTCGTCGTCGTACAACATTGACTTTCCTTTTCGTCCCGTCCGCGAGGAGTCGACAGCCGACGCGTACCCACGTCTTCGCGATCGTTTCGAGCGTCGGCGGCGTAAGAACCGCTGACTATGTTGTTGCAAAACTTTCTCGGCGCATCGGTTTGAAGGAATCGCCTTATACCGAATAAAATTTCGTAACTCGAAAGCTTTCGACGTATCCTCCTTGTAAACCTCAACGTCTCGACGAGCCCTGCTTTAAAATTTATTTTCCTCCGTCGAAAAAATATATAGCGTCGACCTGATCCCGCTCAGTCAAACGCGATAAAGTTCTGTAATAACGTTGCCGGCTCGTTTCCAACTTGTCGAGCCGTAGTACGTCGTGCAGGCGCGATTGGTTACGCAACACCGAGAGAAAGAAACGCGAGGCGCTCTCGAGAAGCAGGAATTCAGGAGGCGCGGAACTCTTGGCGGGAAAACCACTCGGCGCGATTAATCACTAGGCGCTCGAAAGCCCCCGTGGAGACCCCTCGCGCTCGTTATACCAGCCTTTCGGCGCTGCCGCGGATAAATTTAAAAACTCTGTCTATGGCTGGCCGTTTCACCTTGTTCACGGGTTGTTGTTGGTCGGTTCCAGGCGATACGGCACGAAGTGCGGCGGTTGCCTCCAAGGGATAAGCCCTCAGGATCTCGTGAGGAAGGCGAGGGACAAGGTTTTCCACCTGAATTGCTTCACCTGCCTGGTGTGTCGGAAGCAGATGAGCACGGGAGAGGAGCTCTACGTCCTGGACGACAACAAATTCGTCTGCAAGCAGGACTACCTGTCGGGCAAGCCGCTGCCGGACACGCATCACGTGCACGGTCATCATGGTGAGTTAACAAGTGTCATTGTCCCTTGTTATCCATCGCGGGGAAAGGACGGCGAGAGAAAGGGATAATCGTCGTTCGCGTCTCGTTCGTTCCAATTGGATTTGGAGAACCCAACTTTTACCGATCGCGAGTATTCGATAGGTAGGTTACGTGGAATTTAACTCTTCACCGAGTACTGTTCTCGTATATGCTGTTTTCATAAGGAACGAAGTCTCTGTAAGAATAACCTTGTGGGTACCGTGACTTATCGTCTGTTTTCGGTACTAATTATAATAATTCGTCATCCGTGTCTCGAATTGGATTCGGAGGAAGCCAACTTTTGCTCTTAAAACGACATCGAATGCAGTTCAACGCGGAGATTGCGTGAACCTCAACCCTCTGGAAACATTCTATAATAACATATGATTTCGTATGCATATACATACATCCACGTTGAAAAAAAAAAATACCATGTCTTCTAAGAAAAACAAACCCCAAACGTCGGGATTTTTCATTGTTTCGATGGCGGAGGGACGACGGCGGGGAATTTGGACGGCTAGGAGATTCGGGGGATCACAGTTCAACGCGTTCGACGCCCGAGATTTCACGGAGTCAGGATCGTTCTAAAAAAGAGGGGTCTGGGGGGTGGTGGGTTTTTCACGGGGGTTTTACCCCCGGTCGAACGACAAGCTGTGAAAACATGGTGCGTGTACCAGCACCCGTCCGCCACTAGTCGACAGAGATACGCAACGAAGGAGTGGAAAATACGTGGGAGAGAGAGAGAGGGGGGCAGCTCGGTTTCACGAGGGCCTCGCTCGTGTGTAAGCCGTGAAACGAAAACCGAAAGGTCGTTAGGCAGGGGCGAACCTTTTGTCGCTTCGATGCCGACGTCGAAACCGCAAAACGTCCGACAACTCGTTTCTTTTTCGTTTTCTCCTTGAAGAGGGGAGGGTAGGAGCCTTCGTCTTCGAGAAGCGAGGTCCACGCGCGTCAGACCATCTCGGACTGGACGAAGGCGTCATAATCGTTCTGATGTCTCGATGGCTGGACCTCGCGATTATCTTTGGAAGGAGAACCTTGCTTTGTCGGGAGACCATCGGAACCATCGCGATTCGATATTAGTGGTTGGTCTTCGAATGCTCGTACGAATATAAACATTACGATTTATGCGGACCACTACCGATCATTTGTTTAAAAAAGGAACTTGTTCGATGACACAGAAATATCAATCTTCGCAGCCGTCCACGGTAATGTTCTTAACGTTCCGTGGTCGGTTTACCCCATCGATCATTGCAATTCGAACGGAGTCCCATTGAGGAAACGCTCGTCTAAACCGCGACCTTTTTCTACTCGGTATCACCGTCGTAATCAACGTGTTTCGAGACCCTCCGTAAAGCTAACTGTAATGCCGGTGAAACGTCAATATCGTTTCCCAAGATGACACGACTCGCACCCGGAAACTTATTGCGGTTCCAACTGTGTTTCTGAAGACGTTCGAAGGGAACATCGTCCGTCTCTTACGCAAAGCATGCACCAGAAGACGACGATTACTCGTTTCGACGATCAGGCATCCTGACATCTGGTTATTTCGCCATGTTTTCGACATTAATCCCTGTCAAAACAAGTAATGGGTACGGCCGCGTCACTTTGGAGGCTCCAAAAAGGATTAACATTTAGAAATTTCTTTCCGGCGATATAAAATATCTAATACAAAAGTCCAGTACACAATTTAAATGTACATATTCCGAGCAATATTTTTGCCAAATCGCACGAGAAAATGTTAACGAATGAACAGGAATTTTAAATGACACGAGAAACGAAAAGTACATAAACTTAACCTACATACTAACATTAAATGTGTACACCGCTTAAGGTGGCTGTACGGAACACTTGCTTGATTGACATAAGCATGTACGATCCGAGTCATCTATTAATCTCTATCAACGAGCCGTCATTTGTCAGTTGTCGAATTTACCGGTGATCGTCAGCGGTGCACGCGAAAAGCGCAGCAATTACGCGCAACGTCGATTCATCAGGGCCATTTATCGATTACTTTTCGCACCTTTTATCGCTGAACACGCGGTATCGCGGTAAAAAAATCCGTCGTTGCAGTCCATAATCGGAATTTTTAAAAATCGAATCCGTGGATCGCTGGCGACACCGTCGGGAGCATGCTCAAAGGTGACATTTATATTGCAGCCACGTTTAATAACTAATTTCCCATGGAGCATTCAGAAATTTACTAGTAAATTATGTTCCCGTGAATGAAACGGAGATTCGGTATTTTGTTCATCTGGATTCGACGTAATTTTTCTACGAAGACATTTTTCGACTACATTGCACGAGTAATTCTCAGCAACGATTGTAACTTTACTCGATGTCGTTCATGTTGCTGGGGTCCCTATTCAGGATTAAGCGTGTCTCGTTTCGCGATGTATTGCGAGTTTGCCGTCGGTAGGCATGAAATTCGTTCCTTTCCCCGCGTGTCGAGCATGCGAAAAAACATAAATCTTGTTAACCGCGCGTCAGAGATGAGCAGAATTTTATCATTGTCCAAAGAAACATTTGCTCGTCTCTGCTTACAACTTCGAGGCGCAGCTCGTTCATTTTTCTCGCGAATGCACGCGAGAACAATGGCGAAATTCGATTAGATAATAATGTGCACGGATCATTGAACGGAAAAGTGACTGGCGCCTTTTTCCAACACGATGATTCGATGATTGATGTGATTAAAACGCACGGTTCGAATCGTTCACGAGCAGAATCGTCCAACCTTTCGGCAGGAGGAGACTCGTTGATGGGTTCGGGATCGGAAGACGAGGACGAGGACGGTAGTGCTCATCATCATCACAGTGGTGTCGGGGGTTCTCACCTGGGGCCTCACAATTTGGGCCCGGCTGGTCCTGGCGACCAAACGGTTGGGCACGCCGGCGATCTACCTCTTGGAAGTGACCCTTGCAAGCAAGAAGACTCGGAGGATCAAGGTATGTGTCTCGAGTTTTGTTTCCTGAAAACCCATTTTGGTTTCATATTTTCTTGCTATGGTTAAACTCGTAAGTGTAGAGATAACTCTGTCGGGCTATCCACTCTATTTCTGGGATTGTACAGCTCGACTATTGTAGAGGTGTATCAGAGAGCATTGTTCGCTCGATGACAAACTGAATTTGGTCGATCGACTGAGACCAGCTAACGACTTAATCGTGCTCGGTCGAGCCCTTCCGTGGAGCCCTCGAGCGAGGGAGGAAATTCGTCGACTTGACCTGGAGCGTCGTTACGAATTACCAAGCGCGTCAGGTCTTCCCTGGGCCATTATTCGGTTCTGCTCTTTTATCGCGAGCGCAACAATGACCCCTCACTTTTACCTCTCTCGAGGTACGCTATACACCCGGTAGAACCATCTCCTGCGACCAGTGGGAGAGGAAAGAGGGGTGTCCTCGCGAAGGGTGGCCCCTGTAGTGCGGTGTGACACTGTCCAAACATTTTCTTTGTCCCGTGGTTAAGACCTCCCCGGGTATATAGATTATCGTGAAGAGTTGGGGCCCTATTCTGCGCGTGTCTATGCGTGTGCGTGCATGCACAGGCAGACACATACACACGGTATAGAGTGTAGCTTTCAACCGAAGAGCAGCCACGGGTAATCCGATGGGGGTTTCGCATCGCTTCCGGGGGATTGGCTCCGATTGTTGTTACCTCGATCCGGCCGATCAAGATTCCGAGATATGTATATTATCCGCGCGTACATGTATATGTTATTAAGAACGCGTTCGCCGAAAAAATGCGATTGTTTGCTCAGCCGATGACTCTCGTTGTCGCTGGAAATCCCCTTACGAGCACGATGGAAGGAGGATTGTGTAAATAATCGATATCGACATCGAACTCTTGGTCCCTTGGTCTTGGAAGTTTTCGAGAAAGAAATCTCAAGAAGGTGGATGAAATAAGACTAAATCGTAAAGTACTCGAGGATTCGAGTACGGCGAGCCGTTTATCGAACGCTTATACTCGTCGTTCCATTCGCGGGGTTAAACAGCTTTGTTTGGGTTGCTCAAAGGTTCCCTGGACGGAGATCCCGAGACGAGGGATAGCCAAACGGAGAACAAAAGTCCTGATGGCGGCGCTGGCGGTGGTAGCGGCGACGGCGGTGCCGGCTCGAAGAGGCGAGGACCGAGAACGACCATAAAGGCGAAACAGTTGGAGATTCTGAAGTCGGCATTTTCGTCGACACCGAAGCCCACCAGGCACATCAGGGAACAGTTGGCGAAAGAGACTGGCTTGCCCATGAGAGTGATACAGGTTCATATTATTCACTTGTTTCTCTAAGCTCGCGTCGCGTGGTTAACGGGACGCGCGTAACTTCAAAGAAAATACGATTCATTTCGTCAAGTTGAAACGCACTTTTACGAACTCTTTAGTTTCCTATTCCAACTATTATCTCGAGTACTCTGCACTCGTCGTCGTTCCAACGAGCAGACTTTCCTCGCACCTACGCGCGATATTCTTTTTTTAACGACGAGTCGTAAATCCCGGCGCTACTTGGCGCCCTTTTTCCCGTCCACAATGTTCGCGGCAAAAAGTGAGCGAAACTTGAACGTGAAACAGCAAGTTAGAGGGTAATCCCTTTCAGGCGGGTGAATTCAATGAAAGCAGTGGATCGTATCCGTTTTGCGCAGGTCTGGTTTCAAAACAAGAGGAGCAAGGAGCGTAGGTTAAAACAACTGACGTCGATGGGCAGGAGCCCGTTCTTCGGCGGTTCCAGAAAAATGAGGGGCTTCCCTCTGAACCTGAATCCCGGTGCTCTGGGCGGCGAGGACGGACCGCCGCCTGGTTTCCCGTATTTCGGCGCGGAGAAGTTCGAATTCGGTTACGGCGGGCCCGTGGCGTTTCATCACGAATACTTCGGTGCTCATCCGCCCCCTCATCCGCACGGACCGCCCTTCAGTGGACCGGGCAATCCTGGTGAGTTCTGGAATTCCATCTGAACACGATTCCGAGGGAAAATAATATTCGAATATTCCAAGCCGTGCAACTTTGCGCGAGAAGAAGAGTTTCGAACTTGGAGATGGTTAGATCTTCGACGGCGGTTCCTGAAATCCGTTCGCAATCGCGGCTAACTGACATCGAGTCTGTCGGGTTCCCATCGCGACTGTAACAAACATCGTAGCGGGTGGATAGGTCGCGATAATTATGACAGCCGGGTTCGGAGATAGCAAGCCGGATACGATCCTCCCTGAATAGTACGTAATCTGTTTCTGACAGGTTTGGACCCTGCGAGTTTAGCGGGTATGGCAGCCGCAGTGGCGGTGGCAGGGGAATATCCACCTCCGGGTGCGGGAGGCGGCCCTCCGGAATTTCTCACGGGCCCTCCTGGACAGGGGCCCCCTGCACCTCCTGGCGGTAGCCCCGGCGAGTTCCTAGCACCTTCAGGTACGACCAGATCCTTTTGAAAGGCTATACTTATCTACGAATACAGAATCTATTTTCGTGGGAAATGTTTCTTTTTGTTTCTCTCGTGACCCGGTTATGTTTGCCAATCGTCGAAGATACGGTCGTTCATCGACGAGAGGAAAAAGGAACATTTGTCTGTTTTAAGAGATCGATGTCAATGCGTTCGTTACGAGCATGGAGTGAGTCCATCTTCTTTTGTTTTGAAATGGAGAAGGTCTTTGATTAAGTTACAAATGATGCACCCGACATATTTTACCGGTGTTACGTGTCCGAGATCATCCCTTGCGGATTAACGCCATTTTTATACTGCATGTCTCTTATTTTTTTTTTTTTGACAACTGAACTTAAGTCGACGCGCTCATAAAGGAATATTGCCTCGACATTTAGATTTTTTTACAGACAAAATCGACAAGTTTTTTAAGCTCTGCTCGCGAAAACGTGTTCTTTTTTTTTTGATGGACTTTCGCCATTTTCGTAACGACCGACTCGAATATCAACATCCTGTAGCTCGAAGTAGACCGTCCGCGAATGAAACGCTTTGATTGTTTTGTGCCTTCGTATCCCACGTTTCTCGGTAGATCGATGCGAACGGAACCGATTCGATGGGTTTGATATTTCTCAGGTGGAGCACAGGGTAATCCCAGTGCCGGTGGGAATGGTGGCGGTCCAGGTGGCGGCGGCGGCGGCGGGGGTGGGTTCCTGGAGCCGCACCAGATGCAGAGCGAAGGGCTGGCCTGGTAGTACGAGTTTTAATTAACGTTCCGTTCGAGTTTCGTTGCTTTCCGTCGGCCTAAGCGAAAAATCGAGCGATTTCGAGAAAAAAATCGAGCTGCTCGCGGATCCGATGGGGAGGCCTTCCGACTCTGTTCCGGTTCTCGCGTGGCTTTTGCCCGTGGCGAAAAGGTAAAAGTCGTCGCGACGTCAGGTTGACCTTGCATCTTGTACCGTTCGGTTTTTGTAAGATATACGTACGATAAGACGCTCGACCGTTCAACTTCGTTTCCGTCACGGTTATCGTTGTCGTTGTCGACATTATTATCTTTATCATTATTTTTGATTATTATTGTGGTCGTCGGTGAACGCCGACGGTGCTATTTTATTATTATTATTATTACGTGAAAACGATTAAATATTATTATTAATATTATTGTGTATAAAATTTCGAATGTCCTATCGTGTAATATTATACCCTCCCTGTTGATTACTTTTCGACGTTACTTTTAAGGAACACCCTGTAGATATGTGCTGTTATACACTCGATGATTCGTACACACGAACACACGCGACATGCGAGAGACACACGTGCATGTACGGTATGATACACGCTGTAACAGTTACACACACATATTATATATACACGTTCAGACAAGGAACACACGCGTAATTCTACACTTAAAGACGCTGTACTAATTATCATTAAAGTATAAATATAAATAGGAATGTGTAACCCGTAACTGTTAAGGCGGCGATCGATGTAAATAAACATTGTCTTTTTGCGGAAAGCGCGCGAGCGAACGTTAAGTGGAATGGGGGGCTCTGTCACCGAATTAAGTCTTGTAATTGTAATTGCAACGCGAACACCAAGCGAGGGAAAGAGGGACACGCCGCCCGCGATGCATAATGATTATAAATATTATTATAATAAACCACCTCGTATTTCCGTATACGTACAGTTGTGTGCATTTTTTTTCACCCAAGCAACGGTTGCCAACCCTCTCGTCCTTTTATTTCGTTAAAGGTTTAACCTGTGCCCGACGATCACCGAAAAATTCCTAGAGTTCATCGAAAGGGTAAGTTCACGTTCGAAGCAGACTATATACACAGTATCATAGTTGTCTATCGAGGGTTGCGAGTAGTACCTGCGCGTTGCGGATCGTGCGGCTAGGCGTGAATGACAAGTGTCTGGAACAGAGAGGAAGAGATCGAGTGGATGGTATAACTGGAGTTCGGTAATCCAGCAACAATATCGGCGGCATATCGAGCCCAGTGCGCGTCGAAACGTGTACTCGAAATGTACAAGATCTCAGCTGTACAAAGTCACGTGGCGCAGGAAGGTGTTGAAGTTATCGAGGCGAGAGTTAATTTCATTTTAACGCTGAGAAACTATTGCGTAAGTAATGCTTTCGAAAGTAATCAAACCTCTGTCATAGAATCGCGGTGTCGACTATTCGTTTCCAATAACCGAAATCAAAGGAACCCCACAGGTTTGCTCCGAGTCCCGACACGTTTCGTCCCCGCCGAAATCTCGGTTTCCATCGCCGTCCCAACGGGCCAAACACCTGAGACTATGCGACGAGAGTCGAATCTTTTCGGCCCCTAAATCGTCGTCCGCAAACGCATCTGCGCCTTGGGGGTGGTTGCCGTGCCCCAACGTCGTTAGCGAGTGCAACGTCGTTTTCCACGAGGAAAGGGAAGGGAGATTCGTTTTCCTGGACATCTGGTGAATTCGATTTTGATGTGTTTCTGCCCTCCGGGGGTTGCTCGAGTTCTTCGGGGCTCTGGAGCCGCCGTTCCTGTATCCCTGACAGTCCCGCTGGGGACAGAAACGATGCTTGGCTACATCCCCCTTGCGTGTGTTTCGCGTACAAGCCTGTGTACATACACGCCGTCGACCCTCCGCAAAATGTCCCTCCCTTCGGTACGTATGCCACGCAACTCGCGTGGCCCGTTGTTACAGTTTACTGTCCCATACTCTCAGGCGCTCGTGTATTTTTCAGCGACACGAAAACGTGCCAAGCGAAACGCATATCGTTGCTTGTCTTCCCGACGCTGTGTTTTCGAACACAGTCAAGCCATGGACTAGGCATGCTATTTAAATTTTACCAACACACTTTTTTATCTTTAAGGAAACAGGAGACACGACTTGCCCTAGTTGCGCGAGGCACGCTGAATAGAAATACGTAGCACAAGAAACATCGCGATCTTTCAGACGTCGATTTTTGTGAAACTTTCCACAAATGTTCACTGGCTCAGAAATATACCTATTCACTCCTGTAAAACTCCGCGTTTCGTCAAAATTGACGTCTGGCGTCGTTCCTCTTTAAAATCTTTTCCTCGCCCCCCCCCCCCCCCACTCCCCCGATCGTTGCCGCGTCCTCGCAGGAGTTTATCGTGGAATTTAACTGGATCGAGTGCCAGGCTCGATACAGCGTGTGTACATTGTAACGACGATTCGCAGGGCGAAGGGCGTCAGCGTAGCGTGTAATGCGTGTCGTGCAGGATCTCTTGCAGAAGATCCGTCGGGAGATTCGACAGATGCGTGCCCGCCTCCGCGCCCCAGGAACTACCGCGGGGGTCCCGCGGGAGTCTTGCAGAGACAAACCGTCCCAGCGGGTACCGTATTCACCCTATCCTATCATTTTTTTTTTTCTAACCCTCCCGTCAACGGCAAGGTGAAGGACATTCTTGCTCGTCGCGATCGTCCCACAAATACTTGTCGATACTTTTAATCGTGTAACCGTATTCCGTTGAGCGTTACTTAAAAGATATCCGACGCACCGCTTCGTACTGGGTGCGAGGCGATTCAGGAGAGATTGGACGGGATCAATTATTCATGAGCATTAAATTTTTGGAAAGAACGAGGCCACGCTTCCGAGCAGGCCACGGAGAGGCTCGACAGACAGGGGGGGGCTGCAGCGTGTCACAGTCGAAAGCGCTTCGAACGCTCACGTGTCTGAGCACGTGTCAGGAAACAAGCCCCTGTCGCGCAAACCCTTCGTTCTTCTTCCGTCATTATGCAAGGAGGCCTTACAAATCACGCCCTGCTTACCGTGCACGTTTCGACCCTACCGATCGTCGCTGGCACGAATTAACCTACCAAAGCTTGGAAACTAATTGGAATTAACCCTCGCCGTTGTCGTTTGATTGCCACTATTTTCTCGGGAAACCGCCTTCGGCGTCGCGTTACGTCGGCCTCTTTCCGCTATACTTTCCTTCGAACGACTTTCAAAACTTCCGATCGACCACGCTCCGAGCGATTATACCATTCACGTTTACGACCACTTGATCGGCAATCATTTGATTTCGAGTAAATCAGGATTAAGATAAACGCACTGGTCGTGGATACGTTTAAAGCCTTTTTCTTTGGAACAACTATTGTATTTCCTCTGACGTAAGATACGCAGAAAATATTACAATAATAATACATGTACTATGTATGCAGTACCGATGCTTGAACGTTTCTCATCAGCGACTCGAGCTAATGAAAATGTAACTATTCCGAATAACGTCATGTTTGGATTTACTATCATGGACAGAACCTCATCGATCCATCGCAATTACTGAACAATAATCACGTTGCATGGCTCTGTGGAGGGATATTTTATAACGGTATGTATATACAAGGGTATATATTGTTCGTATGCGATTGTGCGTATCAATTTTGTTCTCTCTCTCTCTCTTAGTCTCTTTTCAAAAGAGTTCGTGGACTACTGGTCCAGCGGTTTTATCTGTTTCCTCTAGGCGAACCCCAAGAAAATTTGTCTACGTCCCAGCTGGATCTCGAGAGATTCTTCCACGAAGCTGGTGTTCCTGGAAGCGTATGAATTCGTCGTGGAAGATCGGGGCGACGAGTAACACAATGGAAACGTCGAGTGGTCGTTGTCACCGATCGTGAACGAGGCGGATGAAACGTGTCTTTTCGTGGCGGGCAAACCGACTTATTTTCGTCTCGCTTCGAGTCGGACGGACAGACGGCAGAAGTGTCCAGAACGACCTCCTGGTGTTCAGGCTGGCTTAGGCTAATCCGAAATCCGGATTACTCGTGCCTCGACTGGTCCAGTCTTACGACCGCGTCGCAACAGCGATAGTTATTCCTTTTTCCATCAGCGGGCATTACGCGGCTCGATCTCGTGCGGGCATACGAATTTCGTCGCGTCGGAAAAAAGCGCCCGATAAGAGCGTTTCCGAACTTACTTCACCTGGAGGACCGATCTGCATAAATATACTTATGCTAATTGCCTTGGATTGTCAGCGGTGATCCGTAGATCTGCTGAATCACATGTCCGTACACACCCATACGCGCGAAAGCGACCGCGTCTGTGGACGTGTCGGTCCTGAACGGAAGTTCTTACGGCGTTCTTATTACCACGGCATATGGCCGCGTATGTAAATAACTGTGTCGCCCGTAGATCGCTTTATTCGTCGTGTAAATTATACGCGTTTCGTTTTATGTACACGTCTTCGAGGGATAAGGGTTATCGAGGCGTGCGTGAATTTAAAGCACACGAGGAACACTCTGACGCGCGAACGCTGAAATTTTCCATCCCGTACAGGACCTTGCGCGCGAATGGAATTAAGAAGAGCGATTCTGTCTGGCGATCGATCGAGATCGTGGATCGTAGAAGGTCCTCGTTATTCGTTAAAATATCGCTTTATCCCCGTGACGAGTTTCGAAGCTTGGAAACCCCTGCCGTGGTATCCCATGTTCGTAGTACGGTTCAAGTACCATCTCGCGCGATCTTCGTCTTATATTTCCCACTTACGCCGCGTGTGTACGTATCTACCCACTCGACCCGCTTATCGGTACTTCCCCCCTGGCACCGAGATAAGTATTTGCTATTTAAAATACCAGTCCTCGTCGCGCGGGCCCCAAGATAAACTGTTCATGCATCGTCGAGGGGTTGGAAGCCGTGAAAGAGAAAGAGAAGCGGGCGAAAAAGAGGGGTTGATTATAAACCGAAGGCAGCGGGAGAGGAGGATGCCGGCGGAGGGTGGCGGAGTGTGCAGCAACAGCAACAGCAGCCACGGCGGTCCACCGTGAGGGTGGTTTATGGGGGGTTGTACCGGGTATTGTTGTATAAATAGGTTTGGCGAGTTAGGGGTTGCTACCCCCGAGGGAACTGCACATGTCCGCATCGATTATACCACCCCTTCCTGACCCCCTACTCCCCCCAATTGTGTTTCCATCTCGCTTCGCTGTTCGCTTCTCTCTCTCCTTGCGGGGCCTCTTCTCGATTCTCCGCCACCGGTGGGTGGTTTCACCCCTGACACCCCCTCTGTCGTACAATGTGCCTCTGTTCCCTTCTTTCTCGTTTCGTCTCTCTCTTTCGGCCACCCTCGTATGCCCATCGAAAGCCTTCTCCCCGCGGAGCCCACGGGGCACGCCGCTCGGTTATTTTCAAGCCATTTGCTTTGTAAACGCACGCAATCTCGACCAGTCACCCTCTCCCCACGTTTCTTCTTCGGTTAGAGACTTCCACCCCCGCGCGTACACCCTCCCTTCGCGCGGAAACTTGAATATTCAACCGGTCGGTGCAGGTTCCTAGCGGATTGGGTCGGAACGAAAGCGAACAGGTGGCAAAGGATCCAAGACTTAGCTGTCAAGCTTTTTTGGAAAGAACTGATGGACGGTTGGTTGTTTTGGAGGAAGTGCGGGAATGTTGTAGATCGAGGGACACGATGTCGTAAGTAAATATATCACGGTAGAAATGCAGAAGTCATTAATTCCCCAAAGAAGACTGTTTCGACTGGCTTGTTCTCTCAAGGGTTAACTTGCCAGCAGTCTATATAGACCTCGACCGCCGTCAGTTCTCCGTATGCGTCAGGAATTATTTATTCGAGGCGCCCGGCTCGTACGCGCTCGTGTTTACATATATCGTTCGCTTTAATATTGCATTCACGCGTCGCCGCTAAACCGTACGGTAGGGGTTTCCCCGTTCTTCTTTTTTTATCGTTCGGGTCGCATTCATAAAGCATCTCCGTTCATATTTCTTCTTAAGTCCTTTCTGGCAGGCTCCCGGTCTCTATTCGGGGCGTCGTCGGCGGGCCACCAGTCCAATCCGTCGGGCCAAAGGGGTCGAGACTGTCGGAGCTTTAATGCCGCTGGGGGGTGAAACGGGGCCTCGAAAATAACCGGCTCCGGTGCACACCTCGGTGTCTGTGTAGCTACAAGTGGCGCGGCCCCCGACGAAAGCCCCACTTGACTCCTCGCGATCCACCGTGAACCTCGGCAACACCCGTTAGAAGTTCCACCGTCGCAATCAGCACCGCCCTCGGCGTTCCACCCCATGGACAGGAGAATTCTCCGGCACCTGGCGCATGACAGAGTACACTCCAGTGAAATCGCACTCCGCTCCGAACCCCCGTCCCACCCCCGAACCCTGTTCCCACCCTCGACGATGATGTTACGGCACGTTTGACCTCGTGTTTTTATTAACAACAGGTACTATTACGGCCCATCGACGGTGACGACGCGTTTTCCCTGCACCTCATCCCAGACGCCCTTAGGGCTCTCGATGGACAGCCCGAAAATCACCGAGCGACGCTCTCGGAAGGTGATTTCGGATCGACGTTTCCGCGAATGCCTTCTGGTCCTTGCGAATCTTTCGCATTCATCATATTTTATGATACTTCCAGTCAATTTTGATGGTAAGAGGAAAAAACTTGGATTCGTGGTCTGTCGATTCCTAAAATCGTGGGAAACTGACTGTCGCGCTTCGATACTCGAAACCGACTGGAAAGAATCCCTCGAGGAACGCGATATTTCAATCGGACCGATGGCCGTGAAGTCGGTGAAGTTTTGATAGACTGCGTAACACCGTCTTAGATTGCTGGATGGAATGTATTTCTCTCCCTCTCGCCACTTACTTTCTCATTTTCGCTTTCCCTTGTTCCCTCGTGCTCCGTCGACTCGTAATTCCTGGATGCTGCGCCACGGGGTGACTCCGCCTCGGATAATTGTGTTTCGTGCTGTCCTAATTGTGTTAGCAGGTCTTACAGGGGGATTAACATAGTTTGCCGGAGTTTGGTATGCAGTTTTACTGGTAGCTACCGGGAAAAACGTTCCGTCGGTTGAACAGAGATTAGCAATAAAGATCAAAATTTTAAAGATCGTATTCGTTTTTGGAGAGTTTAATGAACATATTAAATTCGTGTATAATGGTAGCGCCGACGGGATAGCATGTTTGGTTCTAAATATTTCATTTTCGAGTCGATTTCTGCGTTCGGGGACCAAACTATCGCTTTATGTGCGATTGACGCGTGGCTGGTGCGCGGCGATCGTTTGTAAAGAGAATGTTGAAGCGGCGGCCGTAGCCAGCGCACAATAAACCAATTTTTACGGCCGCAACACTCGTCGCGTTACAATAACAGCCAATACATCACCACCCTCCCTAGTAAAACGCAACATCGACTCCGTGACAATTACCCAGCGCGACACGATGCACCGGTTATTACTATAATTTCTCCCTTAAGCGGTTCCCCTCGCCTAAGGGGGCGGTGTTCGCGGGACGCAAAACGAATCGGCGCATAAGGAAGACACCGGCGGTCATAGAGGCACTTACGTTGGGGCCACGGGGGTGGAAAAGCGTTGCACAGATATGTAGGCACAGAGGCGTTCATAGAGATACGCCCCCCATCTGTGCACCCTTCGCGACACTGGTTCATCCCCCGGAACACAGGGTGTCGCAGTTAAACGTGGTGCAAACGGGAAGGGGCTGATTCTTCGATAAAAAAAAAACAAGTAACAAATGTACGGTAAAATATTCTGCACGGGACCAAAGACTGCTGATTTAACGACGTGCCGAAATTTTACGAAAAAATCACAGATTTCGTTCTACATTTTCAATTTATCATTACACGAAAAATAACAGCCCTCTTGTAGTTGTTGTACGGGCCACCGCGGAGGGGAGAGTTTTTTTCAGACTTCTAATTCGTTTAATGCAACAGACCGCGCATACGCGTTTGTCGACGAGCGTTGTCTCGCGAAAGAAAAAGGACAAAACAGGTGCCCAGAGGAAAGTGGGTGTTCCGAGGCGTGGGCGTCGGAGGGTGTATATCGTATCGCCACTTTGCAACGCGTTATGGTAGCGTCGCGTTGTCACCAGGAGGGTGAAACGTATCAAGTGGGGTTCGTAGTCGCGCCCAGGTCTAATCGTGTTTCTGCTTGGTAATTAATAGGAAGGGAACTGGTGATGGCGGTACGAAAACTCGACGTAGATCCTGGAAGGGGGCGGGAGACATAGGGGCACCCGGTAGCCATAGGCAGAGTAACGCAATTTTATTATCGGAGCGAAGCAAACGGTGTGGCATAGGTAACCGATAAACTAATTTAGGTGCGACTTGGAAGGAAAAGCAGAAAAATAGTCTGCGCAACGTCCCTTCAATTTACGAAACATTTCCGTCATTCGATTCCTTAATATGTTTCGCGTTAAAAATATAGGGGAAAGAACCGTGACCGTCGTGATTCCATAAATTGTGTCTAGAAGGATTAGGAATCGTTCTTCTAAACTGTGACAGAGATCAAGAGCTACCAGGCTACGCTAAGAACGATCCGACGAGCTTCCAAGTCCTCGATCGCTGGACGGATGTCCAAATTCGCGAATAGATTATTGACATGTCTCTTTCGAAGGGATTTCGCCGTGGCAGAGGCATGCCATCGCGACTCGCGGGCCGAAGCTCGGGACTGGAAACTCGTATCCACGATAGCGAGAGGAAGAAGAGGAGCTGACCGTTGAAGGGGCGGAGGGTGGGAGGGAAAACAAAAGAAGAAGAGAAAGGGACGGAGTCTCCGAAGTCCGAAGGGAGTATGTTATGCGATATCCCGCGTTGCAGTTGGAAAGGTGGGGTCGCGAAAGGTGTACGGAACGAGAGAAAGAAAAAGTCGCGGTCAGGGGGGAGAGGGGTGCTGCAGAGAGAGAGAGAGGGTGGGGTGGGGCTGGGAAACGGGGGTCCCGGATGACCCCGTGGCCCGGCACGTATGGGGCCCCAGACTGCTGGGCCCGACTCCTGACTCCCAGCTCCTACCAGAAGGCTAACCCTGAAGAAGCGAAGAGAAGTCTCGGGGTCCGTTCTTTCTTCTCGTTTCTCCTTCGTCCACCTCAGCCCACTTGGCTTCTCACAGCCTATACTTATCCTCCTACTAATACCACCACCATCGCCACCACCACCGGCTGGGTTACCCCCCCTATCCCTCCTCACCTTCGGGTTACCTTATACTTATTGCCTCTGGTGGGCTCCGGGGCCTGCCCCTACAGGGTGTGTTATTATTATCTGACATTATCTATAATTCCGAAGCGGGCAGGAAGCCCACTTAGGGATTGTGATAGCCCCCGTGATTAAACCACCCTCCCCCGACCTTTACCCCCCCAACCCCTTTCTATCCGAGCGTACACCTACACGGCTAACCGACGGTGGACGTCGGCTAGAAGCCGGTACAGGACCATTCAAAGCCCTCGACGAATTTTTTCTCTCCCCGCGCGGGGAAGCACTGTCGTCGGACATGCCGTCGGTGTTGTTGGCAATTTGTTGTCTGCTGTCGGCCGGGACCGCGAACGTCCCCCGGAGGAGTGAATTTATGCGAAGCACTCGGCGACGGAATTAAATTCGACGAGGTTCTTTTGTTCCTAGAGTTATAGTTCAATTATTGTACGACGGGGCGCGTAGGTCGCGAGCCTCGAGGAAAGGAACGTTGCCCTTGGAAAAAGAAGAAAATTTCCGTTTCCGTTCCCCGAGCTACGAGATTTGTTCCTCGCGATGCGGCAGCCCAGCTCGTACAACTGGAGATATTGACATAGTCCTGATAAATAATGGCGAATATCGGGGCACACCCTCGGTAATATTTCTCTTTGATCGTCCTCGATTTGTCAGGGGCAACCTGTCGGAAGTGTCTTCGTTCGAGAGTGGAGATAAAGAATCAGGTGGGTGTCCAGGTACGCCTCGTATCTGATCATCGCTGAAGGGGCCTGTATAGGAAAGCTACACCTCTAATCGTACACCCCCGTTGGGCATCAGCCACGGGGGGACCAGGAGGGAGAAGTCCAACAGTAGGCACCCAGGGACCGGCCCCAGGACGCTACTTCGGTAATCGCTGGTCGATTATAAACCGAAAAAGCCGGAAACCACTTACGTCCGAAACCGTGTGGCGTTTATATGGCAGTTACGTCGGTGAAACCACACCTTGACAACGTCGAGGGGATCGTCTTGCTCGGTGAAGAATGGCAACGGTATCTGGCAACGATATCGACAGCAGATTTGCCGATGACATTCAAATTGATCCGGTGAGAGTAAAAATATTAAATTATTCGGGGAGAGCTAGTGAAACGAAATTGTTGGAAAATGGTCGCGTTAGAAAATAATCGTGTTCGTTCGGCCGCGCGTTTACGAAACAGACTTCCTGGATACGTGGTGGTGGTCTTTTATTTTTGCCCCGTCTGTCCTTGACTCATAAGAGGTGCTAATTTAGCAGACGATGTCTGATCTATAAAGATCATCGTTGGCGGGGCCCCTGCACAGGAAAGAGCAACGGGTAATAATCGAACATCCCCTCGGGCCGAAAGGCTCAACAGTAGGCGGCCGGGTCCAGCCCTAGAACGGCTACCTCGGGTAATCGTTCGCCGATTATAAATCGAAAAAAGCCGGAAACCACTTAGGTCGGGGTCCGCGGTGGCCGTTTACGACGGGCAGGTTGCGTCCCTGGAACCACACCTTGTCGCCACCGTGGGGACAAGTTTCTCGGTGCCCGCTGGAAATTCGACTTGGTGTCGAAGGAGTGGGTGTCGATGCGTATCTCGTGTCCTGGACCCCCGCGGTGCAGGGAGCCTCTGAATGTCTCGTTGAGGACCACTTATGGTGATCCTCCCGGAGCCCGAGGTGGTGCTACCGTGCACGTGTATATCAGCCAGCAATCTACGCCAGGGATATAATCGATCGGCCCCCGTATACAAACGGGTCCCGCGTCGTCCACGGATTGACACAGTTCTCGCGACGGATCGATGCTTTCGCGAGAAATAACATTTTTCGGCCCTGGTACGCGCGCCTCTTCCGAGAAGGCGTTTCTCACGTTCGCCTGTCACGGTGACGTTCGACAAATCGCGTGAAATTTGTCTTGGCGGGGTCTTGGGACAGAGACGGGCGGAATTCTCATCTGGATAGGGTAAACCGAGCTGATACGATCCGCTTCTAGAGGGAAATTTATAAACAAAATATTTTTTCAGGAAGCTCGCAACTCGAAAGATGCTGGGACGATGAGCTGGGATCGAATGGGTGTCGGTAGAATGGGATAAGGGGTTAGCGGGGATTAAAATATATAGGGGTAGCAAATTGAGTGGACTATGTTTTGTAAACAAGGCAACATGGAAGGGTAACATGGGTGGTATCTCTGTGTACCTGACTTAGCAGTTGCGTGACACTATTTCGATCGACACAGATATTCGAGGTTTGAGAGTGGCTGTCGATCTCTGCGAAACTTTGAGAACGTGCTGGAGTACTTCGTGAAAGAAGTAGGCAGAAGAAGAACGTGGCTGCGGGAAAGGGGATGATAGGAAGGGTAGCGGCAAAATCATCGAGGTAACGTCGAAAACACGCGAGCCTCGCGGGTACCCACGTGGAAACATCATCGGCAGCTGGGATCGCGGGGGCCCTTTCGGGGGTGTATTTTTGGCGAAGTTAGAAAGGGGGATGGAAGGGAGTAACGGCAGTCAGTCGTTCCGGGCGAATGTGTAGGCGCCCCTAAGCCGCCCCAAAGCGCGACCACCAAAACCCTGCGGAGCTTATTTCACGAACGACCGGCCACCCTACTCGACTCTGTGTCTCTGCACACACTTTCTCTGCCTCTCCCGCTCGTTTTGCAGCCTCTCTTAGACACGCGAGGAAAAGAGACGCAGAAAGCGGCTTATCTTGGCCCTGCCAGCATCGAAGACCCGCGGTACAGAAGTGAAACTCGATCATCCTATACTGGGTGTACTGCACCTCGGCGACGTTAACGCATTCGCAGCCGTTGACGTAATTTTGCATCATTTGCGAGCGCATAACTGACTGTCGCTAACTGCATTTATAAAGAAGGACGTGACTTTACGGATTCCTATTTACGACTGCGGCACCTATCCGACGAGATGTTGATTTCGAGTTCGTTGAAATCAGCGATTCGATAAAATGCAGAGAGCTGGGCAAAAAGATTGCATTGTTTTTGCTTTCGGAATATACATAGATGTCCCGTGCGAGGCGGCGATAGGAAAGCTGTCGTCGTGGAATCGCCGCAATTCTGCGTTCCGTATCGAATTTCGCGACGAGGTGCATCGTAACGAGAAGCAACGTTTTCACGGCGACTGCTTTCTCTGAAACAGAGGGGGTATCGGCCTACCGCACAATAGCATTAACGCTGACAATAATCCACCCCCCGAACCAAGCGGTTTCGAGATTCCTTTTTCGGCGCCACGATCTGCCGTGTCCCACCAATGAAGTTTCGATATTTTTCAGTTAAAGCACGCGATCCTTTATCTCGCAAAATCTATGTCACGCGAACGTGTCCGTCTACTAATGCAAAAAGTTAGAATTGGCCCTGTTTCATCGATCAACGGTGTCGACGTCTGCCGATGCATCTAGAAATGAAAACGTTCTAAATGGACGAATACTTTTCCATTGGCAATAACAGTAACAAAGGAAGTGCAGCTGGACGAGATCCGCCAGTGGATCTTTTTTGACCCTCCACGTTTTTCGCGCAGTCAGTTCGACGACTTCGACACCCAGTATAGGGCAGGGGTGTAGCACGGAACCGGGGGAACGTTATCTGCCGGGTCCCAGGCTGACGGGGTTCGCCCTTCGGGAATAACGCGGAGATAAGCACCCCCGTAGCCCGCTCGAGCCCCCAACCCCGTCGTCCGCCTAGCAGAGATGCAAAGAGATCTTGATACGGGCTACATCGAGGCCCTCTTGCTCTTTGCCTCTCTTTTCCGCTCGTGCTCACGGTATCCCCGTAGATAGGGCCACCCCTGGCCTACCGGAGCTCCCTGGTAACTTATGAGTCAGATTTATCTCGCCGACTGGTGACTGATCGTCCCCCACGAATTTCCAAACTTCGAGCTTCGACCAGCCTCTAGTCGCGAACGGAGGCCGGAGAGTTTTGTGCAAGACGTCGCGGACGTTCCGACGCGGCCTGTTTCCCGCGAACGTTCGACTATTCTTCTTACGAGAGGGCAACGTTGGCTGCAACTAATGGCACAGAACGAAGAAATGGGTTGCAACGTTTCACTTCGATCCCTGGTATTGGAAGCTGGTCGCGTTAAATCACGCATCGATGACGTTCCCGTGACTCGGATGTTTTACTTTTCAGTGGGAGGAGTTGCGAGCGGTGATTTAGCGATCCCCCGATCTTGAACCGCTACGGAGGCATCGACGATCATCGAGAAATGCAAATGCGAAGGTCGGTGGATTAATGATCGAGGATGAGAATTGTTTAGCAACGCGGACTACAGGAACGTAGGAGGGGGTGTGATACACCTATGAAGAAGTAAGTTTCGACCAGGGTTTGGTGGAAATTCGACCGCACGCGTCGAGAAAAACAGATTGGAAAACATTTGGAGGAGGTCCCGTCTCGGTTTCAACGAGAGGCGGATCACGTTCGACGAGGATCCCTTTTGTTTTCGTAACACCCGGTGCGTATCGGTGGTCGGTCACTGGCAAACGAGCGTAAAACTCGAGTGGGACAATGGTGCACGGTGCGTGCCGTATTTCGGCGGTACCGCCTCGTCGCGTACCCGTGTAAGTGTACATCATTTGTGCGCAACAGTGGTTTCGATCGGTGCATTATAGGGCGTAGAAGGAACGCCGAGCTACGTCGGCCCCGTTGCACGCATGAATCAGGTTAATCAAGTGGAACTGTCTGCCGGCTACGGCAAAAGGGCGCGGAAGACAGTCTGGCTGCGTTGAGCGACGGACGGCACCTACGCGATAGGCAGGGCAGGTGGCACGATGTTCTGTTATTTCGTTCGAATCCGGCAATAAAACTGGCTCCAATTATTGGCTCCTACCGCCGTAGTTCTCCCTTCTTTTTTATAACTAGCAAGGGAAGGGTTGAACTCTATTCGAATCCTCACCCTGTGGATACGAAGCAAGTGTTTACTTTTCAAATTGCACGGTCGACCACCTCGATATCGACAGCAACCCCGGCGAATTAAATGATTCGCAAACGATTGGCCTCCTATCACCGTTTAAGGTCTATCCTACGGTTAGAAAAGGAAGATCAATCGCGGGACGGTGACCGCAAGAGGACCATGAATACGGAAACCTCCCCTACTAGTTCCAGTTTCTAAAAGAAGCGTCGATCTCCGACGCGGGACGTCATCTGCGTCGCAGGTCTCCCTTCCCTCCGTTCTGCGAGATCGCTCTGTTAGCTTCGCGCGGAGTCTTTTACATCCAGGAAGCGGGAAAATTACCGCAGACTGTCGATGCTCGCGAATGAAGACAGATGGCGAAGCGAGAGGGTGTGCCGAGGGTGTCCCGGCAAGGGCTATTCGGCGTGTGCCGCCTTGGTCGGTGAAACCATTCGGAAGGGTCTCGAAGCTAGAGAGAAAGAAGAAACGGAGCCGTCGGCCACCAGATGACAGAGCCATGACCTAGGAAATCCCACGAAAATGAGGAAGGAGAGAGGAGAGACGCATGTTGGACGAGGCACTGAAAAATTGATGTTCCCGCGTCGGTTCCACCCCTCCGGAGAAAGATAAAGCGATGAAGGGGTGGCGGGGCGGCAGAGGTCGACCGCTAGAGGAAAGGAGGAACGAAGGTGATGGTGAAACACGATGACTGGCGATCCGTTTTTTCGAGATCAGGGCGGCAAAACTTCAAGGACCTTCGCGAAGGCCAGAAACACTCGCTTTGGCCCCCTAATTATCACTACGGGGGTTCCCCTTTCGGGCGCAGGGCCTCTTCTGGTACAAAACTGCGCGGCAGGGGTCCAGCGCGTAGCCCTGTTCGACTTCCCCGCGCACCTTCTATTCTCTTCTTGCTCGTCGATCGACCCACAAAACATTCTTCCTCTCTTTCCCGCCGCCCAGCCAACGATCTTTGCCCGTTTACTAATATTTTCGTTGCCGTGGAGCGGCAAGTGTAGCTCCGGGAAGAGGCCGTCGCGATAATTGAGTGCGCGTTGCTCTCGCTGATACGGAGGGAGTCAAAAGAGCGAGTCAATCGATTGGTCGCCCGTGGAATTCTACTTTGGGATCGAGTGCGTGCCCACTTGTTGGCGCAGACTACTTTATTAAGGATCGAAACACGTCGACTCGAGGGTGGCTCCATACATTCTCGCCCGTTTTAAAAGGTTTCTATCCTATAACGTTACATTTAATCTTACACCTAAAGAAGGATAGCTTACTTAGATGTAAGAATAAACGTAACTACATGATTGCATTTGTTTCTGTTACTGGTACTAGGTTACTTCTGGTTTTCTATTTTGTTCAGAATTCTTCCGCAGAATTCAACCGCTAAACGCGATAATGCCACCGCGAACTGTAAATCCGAACAGGCCACGAGCGGGCACCGCCCCAATGCATGCAAACAAATAGCATCGAGCGTGTAAGGTGTCACGTCACAAAACGATCGCACGACGCCGACGGTAGGTGGTTATCCCGTAGAGTTGGAAGAAGATGGAGCGGGGAAGGAAAATTTTCGAAAGAGACAGGCGCGTGACCGTGGTGTGCAGCCGTGTGCCGACGGGGGCTGTCCGTCACGGCAAGCCCCAGTAGTTACCGTCACGCGGTCGTCCCTGCAATCATCCACGGATCCACCACCGCCGTCGCTATATCGCCCTCTTCTCTCCCTCCCCATTGTAGCCAACCCCCTGACTAATCCCATTCCCTTTTCAGAGTGACGGTTGCACGTATAGGTGAGCACGCGATGCACGACGCCGACGTTTGCACCGAGCAGCACGTGGGAAACACGAAGTGTGCGCTCGTCTCCTCTCTCTTTCTTCTTCTTTGCCTCGCTTCCTCCGAGTCGCCTGTCCCTTTCGTCCCCTTCTGTTCCCCTATTTCCATCTTTCTCACTCCCGGGATGCATTTCTCTCGGTCTGGCCCGCGTGGTTCTCTTCCTCTGTTTTCCGTGTTCTTCTCCTTCCGCGTTCACGAGGGCAAAACATCAACGATCAAGCTAACCACCCTAAGCGAACACGGGGCCACCCCTCGGCACGAGGAACGAGCAGAAGCGTGTAACTGCTCCACGAGAGCCGGCCAAGTGTCGGATCGGGGGTGGATCGGCGGTGGATGCGTGCACGGGACAGGACGCATTCCTGGTCTGCGTGGGGTTGCTCCCTGGGCCGCAGGAATGGTCTTACGGTGTTTGCCGATGGCCCTTCGCCAAGTTCCACCCCTCCGTAATCGTGATGCGGAGTGTGTGTTTCGGGATGTGACGTCGACGCTAGGGGTCAGCGAAAGGAGGCGTTGGTCGAAAGGACTTTCATCGTGACGAGATCGAGTACATTCTTCCTCCACGTAATCCTAATTAAAGTTTCGTCGCTCGTGGTTAAGAATGGTACGAAAACAACTCGTACTTCTAGATGGGAGATCAGCTGGAAGTCGAAAACGAATCGAGCGCGTTAACGTCGACGAGTAAACTGTCAATTATTATCAATTATTGCATCTGCGTCGCCGTTACGCCCGTTGGACCGATCCTATCGTTTCGTTTTACGAAACAGATATTTCACACGGAACAACGATAGCCGCGGAACGTGATGCATGATTCTCGCGCGATTCCCAGCGAATGATAGATAATAGATTTACCCCCCGCGAAGATTTCATCATCATCATCATCATCACGGGCATCGTCGTCTGCTCGTCGATCGCGCAATCTCTAACGCCTTCCCGCGCACTACCTCGCATTTCGATAAATTGAATTTCCCGTAATACGATAATGTTATCGCTACTAGCGCATAAGGATGACGAATGACACGATTAATCACGTTAATCGAGGACCTGGCAGCTTCGTAGCTCGTTAACATAATTTTGTCCGAGTATTAACATAAGCGTATCGATCCTTTTTTCCCCGCATACCTGCACACCTGGTTCGTTGCCGTAATTTATAGGGGATAACGCGAACGATACGGAAACTTTATCTCTTGCTCCTTCCGCGAGACGAGCGTATACGAGATCATTCCGGTCAAGATGTAGTCTAACGTTCACGAATCGCTTCTGAGATGGCGTCGACGCTCGAAGTTAATGATATGTTGGATTCATCTTATCCTCGAGCTGTAGCGCTTTGTTTTGGTAACGAACCCCGGGTCATCGATATCCATGGTCTACGTCATCGATCGATTCAGGACTAATGCTACGCGAATTACGCGCAACCTTGACAGGATCGGGAGGGCTATTCCGATGGAATAGGCTTCGACGAACAGGCAGGACGTGTTATTCTTGTTTCCATACCTTTCGGTATAAGAGAAGAGAAGTCGAAGACCGATATTTATACCTATCAATCTTGAGTCGCAATATGCAATACGCTGTCGTAAATTACCCTTCGGGTTTCTTTACGGCGATCTTCATTTTCCTAACGAATTTCCTGCGTTCGATCAATCTCTTGTGTCTGATTGTGATCTTCGATTCCCTCATGGCAATCTTCGCTTTCGAGAAGCAAGCAGGTAGGTCCACGATTCGCATGGATTCGTAGATTCGCAATTTTGTTCTTCTTTATATACATATTCTACATAAGATAACAGAGGAGTTCGCTTCGCAAAATGTCAACAGCGAGGTGGCATGGTAGCAGCCACGATCCTGTTCTCGAGGGTCGACCGAACGAGTCGATGCTAATTTACTCGAATTATGTCCGACCTTGGCCGGATCGAAGGCTCAATTCGGGTGTAATCGCTTTTGAAGAAGCACCTAGACCTTCCTCCTGCGTGTATGTGTATACCCAGTGCGTATATAAGAAGACGAAGCCCGAAGTTCTGCCGATCCCAGTGGAATCTTAATGGGGAAGCAGCGAGCGAAGCTGGAGGCAGGGACGTACAAGAACGCTCATCCTTAACCACCTTTAACAAATTGCACCCGGCAATCCGTTGACCGACAAGAGGATGTGTCTAAAGTCTTGTACTGTTTTTGCACGTGCACCGGGTACGCCGACGTATTTGCGAACACCGTCGTGTGCAGTCGCATCGCGACATGAAATATTCGTTACGTGTTCTTGGCGCGTAAACAACGCGCGAGGTAATAAATAAATTCAACGTCAGCTTGCGCAACAGAATTTTTATCGTCGTCGCTGCGAACAACGTTCCGTTTTCTAATCGACGTTCGACGAAAATAAGGTAAAAGCGAACGGACCTTTCGTAGGATAGCTTACGTCCGACTCTCGCGTAAATCGAGGCACTTCGGTTTGCACCTCGTGAATCGAGCCCGACCGATGGGCCGCTAAAAAATTTATCAGCGGCGCTCACGTGTGCGCGTTTGTGCACACGCGTGGAAAACGCACGTGCCGGGCGTGATGCACGCACGCACATTTCCAGTAGGTAATCAGACGTGCGGCTAGGGGGTGCGTTAACCTTTCGATCGCAGATTGGCCAGATTGCAAACACGCGAGAATAAATCTGCCCTGTATGGTACATATTTTACAACGCCGTAAGTATCGGTACTAACGACTCTAGCGTGGTTGAGATGTGTCGCGACAAGAACACAACTAAGGACGGTTTATCAAAACGATGTCAGAACTGGTATGAAAATATGAAAAGAATGTCACGAGGTAACGAACTCTCCAAGAGGACTACGTCGAGGACTTCCATCTTCGGTTTTGCAAAATTATGTGAAAGAAAGGCAGGGATGTATGGATCGTGGCCTTCCTCTCGACGTCGATTCTCTTCAAACCTTTATACACTCGAGAAAAAGGTTCAGCGAAAGGGGAGAACGCCTTGTACTCGTTACTCGAAACATCTTGGGATTAGGTATTCGAGAGACGACCGCGGAGGTCGTAATTGCGTCGTCGATTTACCGCGGAACATCTTTTCTGATGCCGACGTATCATCGAACATCCTTTCGAGCGAACCTCAAACGCCGAAATTTCAGGGTACGTCTTCATCGCGCCGTATGAAAAATGTACGTACACACTGGTTATGCAGCGGCGAACGAACGAGGGTTAACTTTAATATAAAACGGGCATCGTAATGCAGCTAACGAGGGAATCTCTGGATGCGTTATCCTCAAATTTGCATCAGATTTTGCATACGAGGCTATTTTTGGACGTGAAAACATGTGTAGCGATCATATGAAGAAGAGGAGCTTATGAACCCTTAACCCAACGCTGTTCTTCATACCCACCCCTATGAGAATTCTTACGTAGTATCGGAATATCCAGCGTTGAAAACTTTCGAGATCCGTGGTTGGTAGAGAAAGAGGGGTCGCAGGCTCTGTAATTGCATCGACGATTTAACACGTACGCCGGAACATCTTGGCTGGTGTTGGCGTGATAAGTAGGATGCCGCAGTTCGGTGGTTGCAGCCGGTGGATGCAGAGCGTCGCGGCCGATACGCGAATAGAAGCGTGTGTTGTGGGTTTCCATGGGGTCGTCCGGTGGCGGGTTGGAGGGCCGGCCGTCACGCGGGAACGAGAGGGTCTCCCGAGGAGGGGGTTAGTCGGCCAGAAGAGGGGCTGAGAGGGGTGGGCCGTAGGGCTTTAATGAACCAATTTAAATGCATGCGATGATCAGTTGGCCTCTGAGCCCTCTTCTTCTTCTTCTGCGGGCTCTTTCGACGACGACCGGCTACCTTTACACACGATAGGCCACGCCACACGACACACGCTGCCTCCTAGGACTCTCACCCTCCCACCCGTTTCGCTCTCCTCCGTCCATTGCCCACGGACCACCTTTTTTCTCTTTCTCCCTTTTGTTTCCGTCTGTTTCTCCACCTGGAAGCTCCATCTCCATTTTTTAATGAAATCGGAATTGCCGCTCGAAAGCCTCGCGTTCCGGGGAGAAGGTGCTCGTTGCGCGTTCCTCTCTGTTCGCCGACACGCTGTGGCATAGCGTTGGCGGATAGGCGAGCGTTCGAGTCCCTGTGGCCTGCAGCGACGAACTAGGGACTCGTATCAACGGAGTCTTCTGGCCTACAACTCCGAAAAGCCTCCGATGGTACGCGCCTGAATGAAATTAATTAGCCGAGAAAATCGTCCTTGTAATACCTTCGGACGAACTTTTGGTCCAAAGTTCCACGGATCGTCCTCGCGACCGATGAAACGAGATTGCACTGCAAGAGATTTCTGGGAATCGGATCTGGGACTTTTATCTGTGGTTTCCTTCACACTTCGCCTGCCGATAATCGTCCTGTGTTTGATGATCGCTCGTTCGCGACGCGTTCACCGCAAACGCCCGCGTCCTCGATCCCGTTCCACGAAATTTAATTAATCTCTTTTTGTCTCCGCGGATACAGTGAACGTTATTCTTCATTTTAATACAAGCAACCGTGGAACGAACTTACGCGCGATATTTAAGAATGAACGAAAACGAGAGGACTAAAACAAAACCCAGAGATACGAGCCTGTGGGGGACCACGCGCACCTGCACCAGTCCCATACGAGGCAAGGATCGCAACGACAAGACGTCCCGACACCCCATAAAAAGAACGGTACGCGTCACCGTCCGTCGACCCCCTACGACGCATCGGCACCCACGTTCGCGTTTGTCATCGTCACTGCCTTCGAATCGACACCTTTTATTGGTGATTAATGTCGACTGACCGCGTAATAATAATTTTATGGGATTCCACTCGTGTCGACCAACCGGGGAAGACTTTCGATGCGGCTTCCCGCGAACAGGATCCGGTTAGGGTAGCTCTCCCAGTGTAATCGGAAATGCCGCCGACGATAAGGGACTCGACAAAGTTTTTCCTCGATCGGACCGCGCTCGACAATGTCTCAAAATTCGATTAAACGCAAAAACTCTAAATATCGAGGATAAAAGTACGGTCTCGCCTTGGCGTGAATGCGAAGCGACATTTTTCCCCGACGTCTCTCGTCACGGGTACGATCCTCGATGGAGGCGGGGACCGAAGGAAAATGGGAAAACGGGGTGGGAAGAAGGAACGAAGTAATCAGCGTCGGAGAGTGAAAGGACAGCGTCGCGAGCACGGAAACGACGGATCCGACGGCGTCGAGGGAGCGAATTTTCATGGAAGCGTTTTCTCTCGGTTGGAATGAAAGTGCCGAGGAAGCAGGAGGTGGAGGAACGCGGCCGCGCTTGCACTCGATTACGCGTTCGATAGACGTTGATTATCGACAAAACACGTCGATTCGACAGCCCCTGACGATGACGAGCGGCTCTGTACGTGTGTTTACATATTTACGTGGGCCGGCCGATGCATGGCGCGACTTCACGATAAATGAAGTCGCGAGCCAACCCCGTCCGCCTGGACGGCTATTTTCATCTTTCATAAAATGTTTGTCAAAGGAAATTCCTTGCACGCCTCGCAGACGAGGCACGATTGATTGGATAAAGTGTCAGTTATGGATAAGATCGACAGCAATTATATTTCAGATCATTTACGGCCAACAATTTTCGAAGAAGATGGTAACGTAAAAAAGTCAATCAACGAGTTCTGCGGGAAATTAAACGAGAATACAGCTTCATCGATTCCATCGAAAATCAGGATAACGACTGGGGTCTTTGTTCGCCGAAGGTTGGATTAAAATTATTCGCGGAGTGAACAATGAACGGAGAGTATACAGCGCAGACCTGCACCCTAGCGGTTTCCATACGCCTGAGGTACGAGGACTTTAAATCGATGAAGAAGTCCCTCGCGCGCTGCAAAGTTGGTTAAACGACTTAGGACACTTTTTCTTTTCGTCACAAGTGTACAGACATAAAACAGGTTTCATTTTTTTATCGTTAGCCAACCCCCCGCCTAGTCTTTATCATCGAACAACTGCATTCTAAGCGCCTTTTTTCCCCCGGATATCCTCTCACTATTACGATTCCCCCTCCTCGCGAAACGCGTGCTCTTTCGACCTACTCTGCATTTAAACTGTGCTATCCTCCGTTCAACGGTACCTTGTCTAACTCGTCCTAATTCCGTGTTTCATTCCGTTTTATATTATTTTTAAGGAAGTACCTCTCAGGTTAAGTTTAAAAGCAGCTTCTGCGTCTGCCACGGTTTTACACACGACCGTTTCTAATCTCCATTGTAACGAGGATATTACTATCGCGATAATTTCGAGATGTATTTTCAGTTTGTCGCGGGCTGTGACGCGTCAAAGAATCGTACACCGTTTATTTTTCGCAACGCCGGAGGAAGCGCGGAACTACCACGGGCCCGAAGGATCCCAACCTCTCCGGAACACGCTTCGCAGAGTTGAATGAGTAACTCTCGGCGAGGAGTTCATTCGAATCCGCAGTTACAGGAACTTCCAGTTCTCCCGGGTCAGGGAGAGGGACAGAGCGAGTGGAAACTACAAAAATCGCATAAACTGGCCAATGATTTATATCATCGGGTTGCCTTTCATTTACGTACCAGCCCCGTGGACCGTAAAGTATGTAATTAGTCAAAAAATGTGCAAGTCTCGTATAGATCGTTCTTTCTTGGCCTCCCCTCCTGAGCGCCAGCCATCAGGGGAGGGTAGAACGAGAAGGAGGGACGGGAGGGGGATTTTTCGCCCGGTGGCTCTCGCCCTGCAGCGAGCATCGCCTCCTGCAAAGTCACGGCAGTGAAATTTAGTGCCCCGCCACTAAATTTCTCAGGTATTCCAATATATTCCGCGGTGCGTATCTACCTGTTCCGCGCCTCCTCTCTCTCTGGTTTTCTTCTTCTTTTCTTTTAGCTCGCGCCGTCCCTTCTACCCGCTGGCTCCCTCTCTGTCCCTCGCACGCACACACCCCTGAGCACCCAGTTTCGCCGTCTCTTCTCCACCTGGACGACGGTTTGTAAGAGCGAGCGAGCCAGCGAGCGTCGTTCACGTGAGACGAGCGTTTGTTGCACACGCTCGACTTTAAAAGAAAAGGCACGAGATGAGGATGGGCGTTCCCACCGGAGTTATTAATGGCTTTGACTTCGTTGCTATGGATATCCATAAGTCTTTGGCCTGCAAGGAACAGAGAAAGAGAACACGGACGGAGGAACCTCGCGAACGAGAGAGACGCCGCGGAGAAAGACGAGACCGCCGCCACGGTCTTCTTCTCGTGGACCTCGGACCGCTGCCAGGACCCGAAGGACGTGAAACACGAGAAAAAGGCAGAAAGACGAGAAAGGGCAGACCGGGGGAGGTGGTGGCCGCGTATCGTGGATTGTCAATTTCTCTCGAAACCGGTGCATACCGTCGCGCCCCATCACTGGATCCAACTAACGAAACGAATGTTACGCAATGCTTCGGAAAATTTCATTAGAGAGGATAGTTGGTCGTAAAAGTCGGCGATCTAGCCACCCGACATTTGAATGGCACTCGTTCGGATCGATCGCGATCAATGACGATAACCAATTGGGGGTCGAATTAGACGCTCCGGCGCTGTTTCGAGCCGCCCGATAATCGCGTAATGAGAACGCTTGGGCATCGATCGGTTTCACCGGTTAATTACGCGCGATCGGATCGATAATAAAACGGAGAGATCGATAGGGAATCCATTTTCCGAGTTACGCAAATAGAAGACCACCGACTCTAGTAGCTTGAAATCGAAGGGATCGATAAGAGCTGGCGGCGTTAGATATATATTGGATGGGAAGGATCTTTACGAACCGAGGAGAATCGAGAACCCGTTTGGTAGACGATCGAGACGAGTTTCCTGGTCGCGGCGTGGCGGTTGTGTATTCGAGAAAACGGGATTGCTCGTAACGCCTTCTTTCGCGGCGTAACCCAACGTGGAACAGACCGAGAGGCCCCTTGGGAGAATAAGTGTGAGTAAACATAATAGCAGAAATAACGTCCGCGAGACGATGCGCCTTCTCCTCGATGGAACGCGAGCTGCTCCTTTTTATTGCGCTGCTGGACGCGAGGGTATTGGCGTGAGCGATTTCACGTGCGAGTAATCGCGTTGATTCGCGCGAAAAAAGAAAGCGAAACGTGGGCAAACGTAATAGCAGAAACGCCAGGGATGAGATCCAGTTCGGTATGTGCTCGCGAATCCGAGTCCATTCCAATAACCCAGGTTCGCTTCACGGGTTCGAATGCTACTCGCGAGCGATAATGTTCCACTTTTGCCTTAGGCGTACCTGTTTTTCGAACCAAGAGTTCCAATGACTTTGTTGGAAAATGTATAAATTTTGGCAATTTTCGCGTAAACGCATAATACGACGTTCACAAGTTTTCCACTAGAAACACACAAACAATCGCGTACTTGCAGACTATTGACTGTTTCTGTTTCCTTCTGTTTCCTTAATTTCATTCGATTTTATTCGTTTCTGTAGAAGTGTCTTCGACCGAAATTTAATTCAAAGATAACCGGACGTTTTACGACCATCGTTCTGTACATTATCACTGGCGCGTATCGTTCAGAAATTTGTCAGCAGCTTTCGCAGGTTCCCAAGCACAAAGGCTCGCTTTTGTAGAAATTGGAGTGGCTTTCATCCTCCGAGTAGAAACGATTTTTCCATCTTGGAATTCCACGAGATTTCCGTCTGTGGAAGAAAACTTCCGGGCGACTAGAGAACACTGGCTGCCGTGGTGTTATCGGCGAGACGAGACGCCATTAGGGAATCCTTTGAAAAGGTGGCGATAATAAAAAGAGCCGTTCCTTCCGGCGTGCAGCAATAATGAGGACGAAGTTCGACCGTGTCGTTCCGCGCGGAAGAAAAGAAATTCGCGAAACGTAGGAGGAGGCAAAGACGGGACTGCGGGGAAAGCGTCTTCTCGTGCCCGGATTAAGGACATTATGGTCCACAGGCTTTTTAAAGGGAGGAGAAGTTCCATAGCTTATCGGGCCGTTAGAATCTCGTTCCCCGGGTCGCTGCCATTCTTTTCCAGCCGTGGAACGCAACTCGACTCGCGACATTTTTTCTCTTTTCGCACGCGACAGCGAGCTTCGAGTAACTTTTTTTAGAAAACGAGAGCGCGACGCCAAGATTTCACGAATCGAATTCTTGCGTAATTTTGAGGGCCCCGTAAGCACGAGGACCGAGACAGGTGGCCCGATAGACCTACCCCGCGATAGGTTCTCCACGTGTCGGGGTTGCGGTGCGTTCTCGCTGCGAAGAGGTTCAGCGAAAATCAAGAGACAACGGTGGCGGCGATGGGAAGCGAACGGTGCGAGAGGAGAGAACGAGAGAGACGATCGTGGGGAAAGAAAGAGAGTCTCGCGGCCGAGAGTTTGGCGTAATGAAAGAAAAAGAGGGAGAAAAAAGGAGCAGCAAATTGACCACGGCCAGCGGGAAGCCGAACGCGACGGGGAGTCTTCTTTGCCCAAAAAATCGTCCATCCTTCTCCGTTCCGATTCTTCGCTCCGAGCGCCTTCTGTCTTCATCCCTTTCGCACCGCACCGCGGAGCGCACCTTTCCTCTCGTTCTTCTCGTCGCTCATCTCGAAGCGAGACAAATGAGCGGCATCCGTCTGCGTCACCTGTCCGTCAGTCCGTTCGTAACTTTTGACTCGAGGCAAATCGTCGAGAGGGAGAGAAAGGAACGAAAAACCCGACTTTTTATCGTAGCACGTCGCCGGTGACCCGCGGACGTAACAACGCAACCGGATCGACTTGCTCCTTTTGGTCTTCGGGGACCTTTCGCGATCGTGTCCGACGCCTTCTGGAGTTTGATGGTGCCATGCATGTACGGAGTGAATAATACCGTGGACAAAGTGTCTGTACACTTCAGGAGACGAAGAAGCCACTGCCCGTGGCAGTCTAGCCTTAAAGTGCAAAGAAAGAGGCTTATGACAGCCTGGGTACTATACTACGAATTTTACGAGCCCCGCATTGTGGAATACTCAACTCTAAATATCTTTTTACCGGTGCCTATCGAAACTTCCGACCTTCGTTTCATAATTGGTACACACGCTGGAACCATGACCACACTTTTTTCAACCGTTTCTTGTGCGAATGGAAGCACAAACGCTAAAAGAAGTGGACTTTGTGCAAACAAAGAGAGCAGCTCAGGTAAAGCAACGTAGCGTCAACATCCCGCAAGGACACCGTCGCTCAACCGTCGCCTGGAGCACCTTCCTCCCAATTTTTCCCAACCGATCACCTGACCAATTAAAATCCTGCGGTCGGTGGTCTGACAAAGTCGGCTGGAATGCTTGCAAAACGTCGATGTCATTTTCCGAAAGGGCACGGTTCGCAGCCAGCGAGCCTCTAATAGCCTCGGCTGCAAAAAAAAAGTTCGGTGCATTCTGTCCGGTCCGAGCACCGCGATGAGGTTTCGCGGAATTCCATTAGGCAACCGACGTAGTCGGATTGTACTATTACAAGAGAGGCATAAATACGATTTGCGTTATCAGATAAACTCGCGACTTGCAACAACATGTTGCGCCGATCGGCCGTGGAAAACGGCACCGACAGTGGCGCACCCAGAGATCGACGCTAGTTTACGTTTACTTATGTGTCGTCAAATTTTAACAAAAACCCTTTTAAATCCAAACGTGAACGTAAAGTATAGTATCATCAAAGAATGCCTCGACGAGGGAGGTTCCAAGCTATAGATCTTCGCGATTTTCAGTGGTACCGAGACCATATTGATTTTTCTCTATCTTCTCTGATAGAGTTCTATACAATGTTTAAGAATATTGTAGCGCATTCGTATCTGTCAATTTTTCATCGCGCCCCCGTCGCAAGATTTCTGGGCGCGCCATCGAGAACGGAGAACCGAGACGTCGGCGAACAGAAACGGAATTGCGTACGCGTTGGAGTGACTGCGCCCGTCACTTCCCCATGAGTCGATTACGTGTACCACGGGATCATAGCATTCTTGCCCGTCTCTGGTGCGAAAAACCGACGCCCAGCTATATCAGCTCCGAACGCTCGTTATCCGCCGGTGTATCTTTCAATATACGCGCGGGCTGCGTTGTAATATATTTTACAAGTGTTACTTCCTCGAGCCTGCTCGATAAGAAACAAACGTGCTGTGCGTTTATCACGTGTTATCTTTACGGGCGCCGGCTATGAGCGTAATGAGAAATTATTTACATCGACGCCGACGCCGAGAACTCGATGATCCTTTAAAGCGTCCGGGGGCGAAGTATCAGAAGCGCGGCGTGTCCGTGAGTTTATCTACGTGTGTCGTCGCTTAATGTTAAATTAATTAAATGGGATCCACCGATGGTGCCAATAAAGAATCGTAATCTTATCGGCGATGCCACGTTCGCGTATCCAGAGTTTAAGATTGCAGCGACGCCATCGTACGCTGCGGCAGGAACGTCGCGTTCACACGGATTCATTAAGATAACGAAATATTTTCCCTCGTCGCGCTCATCAACGATACCGCGACGATGCCTGTGCCAGTCCGATGGAATGCGAACCGACGATTCGTCGTCGCGAAATTATACTGGGTGGCCACGAGACAGCCCCGCTTAAGGGAATATAATGTTGACGATCGTTGCCAGATAGAGGAAGCCGAAGCGAAGAACTAGATAGCCCAAAAACGGATCGAGGAAATTTTTCGTCACGATATTTCGCGCATTCGAATAACAGTGACAGCGTTACCCCGAATATTCCCTCGTGTTTCGGGTAGCTCTAAATCGTAACGATGGCAATTCGATACTTGGACAGGACGTCATAATTCACCGCACGAGGAAACCCATGCCTGAGGTAACGCACAAATCCAGCCCACGTGATCACCAAGATACATTTAACGTGCCCGAGTAAGACGAGCGGTTCAGAGGGTCTGGAGATTAGGATCGAAACGATTGTTAGGTGTGTCCTAAGCAGCTCCTGTCCACGTGTGTCGAGCTTGGAAGAAAAAGCGGTTCGACGTTGTCCGAGATAGCTGCGCTATCTCTATCCACCAGGTTTATTCGCATAAATATACTTGTTTATTAGTTTACCGCACGGACAGAATTTTGAAAAGTGAAAAATGCGGACGTACACCATCGTGGGAAAATACAGGTAGAGATGCTTACCTATATTCTTACTTGAAAAGTATTTTGTTGGACAAAATCGCGTCGAAGGAGTCTCGCTCGAACAATTCCCACATGGAGTTGCGCGAGGCATCGATACGCGTGTCAAATGCACTTGTCGCGATACCATAAACAGACCTTAAATCACCGAGAACGGATTTCAGAGCATGACTCGAAGCGACCTCGTAACGTTCGCGGGACAGAAACTGGGAGCAAACGAGGACACGTGAACCACGAGAAGATGTATCGAGATTTATTTCTCGAATGCGCGACTCAACGCACTTCTAACGAACGAGGAAACGCTCTAGCGCGAGATGTCCTTTTTCGGGTAACTGTTACCCGAGGTGACTAAGCAATCGCTGACATACGGTGCAAGAGAAAGCGGATACCATTCACTGAATTTTATAATTATACTATCCTGTACCGTATAGAACACAATTTTTATAAACACTATCGCGTTACTGTGAATTCTCCAATCACAAAATGTTCGGAGGCCACCTATGTCAACAGCATGTACACGATTACTGTTTGCTTATGTTTGATGTTAGCTGAAACATGTCTATATCGCGAGTGGGAAGAAAATAAACGGTATCGAAACTCGATGGATGTTTTTTAGGTCAATGGTGGAAAAGGTTCGTGGATTGTACAGTCCCCCTTGTATCCATCACTGCATACTTTTAACGACAGCTTCGAGTATCCCCGAATTTTTTGTCACGAACAGCCTAGACGCAATAGGACAATGAAATTATCACGAGAAATGCGAAGCTCGCGATCAGATGGGCGAACGGTTAATAACACATTAGCCACGCGAGGCGTGTTCGGTGTTTGCGTTTGCGCGACGTTAACCTGAACGCGGTAGGCGAGGGATCGCGAACACAGAACAATGAGTCGGCAACGGGAGAAACAAAAATTTCCGTCGGGGGCCGGCGGAGTCGCCGCGGGAAAGCGTTTCATGCAGAAAACAAATTGGTCACGATCATTAACGCCCTCCTCGTTTCGAATGCCCGGACCTATGGCTGTTACAAAGCGATATTTTACGTTGGTCGTGCGTACGCCGCGTTTTGAGACAGATTAAACAACGTTTAATGCACTTGTTGCGATCTCGTTGAAATAATTTAAACGGTTAGGCACGTTTCATGGGAGGGAAATGAATCGCCTATGGTTGGAAACGAGCCCGTGTCACGCCTCGAAAACGAAGTATCCGTATTTCGATACGTTAACGCGCGATAAGCATCGGCTTCTTTCAAAAAACCAAGGTTACACGCAAAAAATTATACACGTGAAAGTTTCAAGCACATCCCTCCCTATACGGTTCGTCAATTTACGATACTCTAATGAATCGTAAGTCATCCTGTCGTCGAAAGTGCTCTAGAATGGTTGCCACTTGACTTGCCAGTTGACTTTTTATGAAGTTACTTCCTCGCTTTACTTGCTCATAGTGTAGAAATGTTAGAAAGTTAGACAAGGGTAAGCTTCTTGGTCTTCGATGGCTACCCTTGAAGATTCGCCAAAAAGGATCGAAAACGTTTGCAACATGTATATGTTCGAAGGAACAACGATTGAGTCGCTTGCGTACGATACGAGAAAATACTTTATTATTTGCGCACAAGCAGGAATCGAGTTTAAAATTCGAATCGATGTTTACCGCGCGCTTTGAATATACACGGCAAGCTGTTTACCTTGCCAATACTCGTGTATCGGACTTTCACGGGCGGAACTATTGAAAACTGTAAGCACCAGAATTTCCAAAGCTGTATAAATCGTTCAGAATTATTAATAACCCGCCCCCTGTCCCCGTCCAGCGATCAACCGCACACTCGAAAACGAAGCATTTGGCAGGTACAAAGCGATCGCGTTTTACGCGGTTACATACCGCCGTTTCGAATGTATTAAATAACGTTTAATGCGCTCACAGTAATATCTCGGTGAAATAATTAAAACGGTATACCCAGCCGTGGCTGGTATCCATGGAAAAATAAAATCGGCCACGTTCAAACGGACTCCGAATTCGCTAGCACTATGTATCGCCGCGTTTCGATTGACGCGAGCAACGAGATTCTAATTATTGCATAAATTAATGCTACCAACGACGGATCGATCCACACGCGACACGACTTTGTCGCCCGTTGCGCCGCGCGATCGTTTACCCAGGAAAGAATCTTCATTATCGATCATCGATGTTGACAAGTGTATCCGCAGCGCGTTACGCCTTAGCGAAGTTCAAGATAAAATTAACACCAAATCTATGCTGGAACCAAAGAAAGAGCACGATTAAAATTTTACATCGTGACTCTTAGATCAGAGAAAGTTACGAAGGACGAATCGAATGTTTAAGTCACGAATAAATGCAATGGGTTTTCGAAACATAGACTTTGGGGGGCCTGTTTGGTTCGACGCTTCGGACAGGTCCCTTTGGCTGTCGGATGACGCGCCAGTGCGATGAGCGACGCGTCCACTACCGTTGGACACACATTATCCTCCTTTCTGATTGCTCGACGAAATCTCGCGCCGATGTAGCCCAGGCGCGTATAAATATTTCATTTATAGCTGGTAATGAACGCTCCTCCCGCAGAAGCGGGCAATTAACGCCGGGGCCCCTGATGTTTCAATTAAAAGCAACCCTACGGGCACAAAGTCGAGCCGACTCCGGAAAACTAGGCTCACTCGCGGAGCGTATCTCGCGAAAAATCATCGTGTCCGTCGTACGTTTTTACGAGACCGGTCATTATCATAATTACGGTAACGTTGTATCTGGAGGCGTTTCATGCGGAAAACAAATTGGCCGCGATCATTATCGCCCTTCTCGATCACCGAGAAAGCGAAGCCCCTCGCGCTTTGCTCGCCGCCGCGGACACGCATGCATGCTGTATACGCTCCTAGACTAAATAATAGCAAACCTAATTTGTTTCCTGTATTTTGTAAAAAGAGACGAAACGATCCGTTCGTTTCAACGGACTTGACGCACGTAATATAAAGTTTCACGCGGAATCGTGCCGCGAAAGACATCGAACGCGACGCTCGATGTGCCCTTCCGCGTTTATAAAATTGCGTTCTCGTTCTCGCGTGGTGGGATCGATTTAATTGATCGACACGTTCGAGGAATATTAACTGCGATAAAGTCTCCTGCTATGCGCGAGGCCAGTTAAGTATTCAGGTGTCCCGTGGTAAGTAGTTACAGTGTGCTACATTTTAAAATTCAGAATTACAGCGACCAGTTATGGCTGAGTTTCAGTCGTTAATTAATTTAATCGAAAAGGAATACAACGAGACTCGAATGACACAGGATTTTATAACTGCTAGCGATGGGATCAAGCGTTTCGCGAGGAGTGTTAGAAGCTGGTCAAATTTTATAAATAAATTTCGAGTTTTGCTTTCGCGAGCGTAGTTTATGATTATAAATGTTTTTATCGCCGTTTTAAATCTTCTTCGATACAGGTAGTCTTTGCCGAGACGTATTCGACTTGAAATATGAAAAACTGAAATTCGTCTAACACGTTCAACCTAATTATGCGACTAATAATTACGCGACACGTGGTTAAGCCGCGACGCGCAAGACAACGCGCTTCCAGATATGAGAACGGTTCGAAATTACCGAGATTCGGATCGTTGCACTGTTCGAGCGAGATTTTTCCGTGTTTGCCAAGCAAACGAGAGAAGCGTCGTTTTTTTTTCTCGTCCGTCAAAACGACTTTCTAATTTTCTCCAGCTTTGCCCGCAGAAAATCCGGGGAGATACATTCCGCTTGTAATCTCGCGACGAAAATATTTCCCGGCAATGTTAAAAAATCAACGACGCTTGGCTCTACTCGAACGAAAAAGCAGAGAAACAATTTCCAGCGGTCTTGGAAAATCAACATTGCCCGAGCCGAAGGAATTATTCGTGGACGCGGCCGGTTCTTATTATAATTCCGCAAAATTTTTAAACGAGCAGCTCGCGTTTCAATCAAAGCGAAATTTTCCTAAATACAGCCAGCTGCTTTTCAGCGAACACGAATCTAGCGAAACTCGAATCTAGATACAAATTTCAGATTACGAAAGAAAGGTAAACGACCATCTATTATCCGAGGAAAATTTGTTGGCCATCTCTGTTCGACAGTTGCGTTGGGAATCGACACGGTGGTCTGACCAGGGGATAATGTTTAACATTATTACCGTGCCGCGCCTTTAAGGCTCGAACAACCGTCTCGGAGTTTATGCAATACCGGAAATCGACCCTCCGCGAAGAGGAAGTGGAGATTACTGTTGCATAAATATCACGCCCTAGTAAACCTTTATTTTTCGCAAACGGATCGGTGCTCGAAGAAAGAAGCAGGACCGCGTATGATACAGGGTGTTTCACGAAAAGAATCCCTGATTGCTAATCGCTCTCGCTTCTTTTTCAAACCACCCTGTACGAGTACATCTCAATCTTTTATAGCGACTCGTAGAAACGTCTGCTCCATTCGCTTCGATTAAATTTGATTGCAAACTATGGCCGATCGCCAATTAAAAGGAGTCAAACGGTTTCCGTGTTCCTAATTCTAATCAAATCAACAGCGGAATTTTGTATTCGTTCCTCGATATCGCCGATAGCGAAGACGTGCGGTGATTTTTCGGCAATAAACGAATACCGAGTAAAAGCTGAACGGACAATTTCAAATTCCATTCGATCCTCGGCAAGTAGCGAGTGCCTCGCGATGTCTCGCGGCATCCTCGATGCCACCAGCATCTTACCTTTCGAACTTGGTGGTCCGACCTGCTGCTAACGATTATCATTATCGCCTCGCCGCCTTTAACTTTCCGAACGACTGTCTTACGCAATACTTGAAACCGTCGCCGGAGGAGCAGAACCGGCAAGAAAAAAAGGGGTGGGGTTGGCGGGAAGAACCACGAAGACAGTGGATGTTTTACGACAAGGGAGGTCCGTGATTTTCCACGTCGACCTTTACCACTATGAGCCATCTTGACGCGATCTGTTTGCATTATTTTACGAATTTGATCGTTGATCGCCATCGATTATCATCGTAGTGCGTCCCAAAGAGCCCGTGTATTTTATTCGTTGTTTCAACGCGAACAGTTTTGAATCAGTGCGATGAATTCTTGCAACGATGCACGTTTGTAGAGACCTCGATAAGACTCGGCGTTATTTGCTTTCCTCGACGGCAACAGCCTCGTCATCGTGGCGACTGACGATCCTCGCCTCTCGAGGAGCAGGATCGAGACGACGTTCGACCGAAGGATCGAGGGCGTTTTGATCGTTCGAACGGTGTTCCCTCGGTTTTTTATTCTTTATTTCTCCTTTCTCGTCCGATCGCTCCCTACCTCGCGTTCCTGCGTGTCGTACGTGCGTACGAATTCGATTTCACGCGATTCCATTCTATCGGTTGCCACGTATAAACTATTCCGTGGCGATCCGCCCTCTTCTTACTTTTTTCACCTGTCTCCCGAATCTCGTTGACCAAAAAAAAAAAGACAATTAACGCGCGGAGGTATGCGAGTTTCGGCTCGGCGTTTCTAGCGGCATTGCTTAATCGTAGCATTCGACGTTGGACCGTGTATAACGTTCAATTCCGATACGACGTAATGTCTGGTTTACAATTTTCACGGACAAGGGGACAGAATTCTCGTAGAACAAGGGGAACGTTCCCGCGACTCTGATTCAATTCGCTTCTTCAAGTGTATTCACGAAGAGATCGATCTCCTAATGTTAACAGGCTGCTTCTATCTAATTCGAAACTTAAATTGTGCTGTCCGGATGGGCGAAGACAAGATGCAAGGGACGCACCTCGGGTGAACTTTGTCGAACGAGGGACTCGGAACAAGGGGTACCTTTAGGAAAACACCCTCGACTGTGTCCACTACCGGTGCTTCGAGCTTACTCGTTTATACAAAAAGAAACTTACGAAGTAATCGACGAACAAAAAGACGGACAGGAAAAAAATGTGGCGAAAAGGGGATCGCGGAGTTTCAGTGGAATGGGAACGTCTGACGACAGGCACAGTTCGGAGACAGGTGCGATGGGAAGCGACCGCAGCGCTCAGCCAAAAAAGGAGCCAGTAATAAAGATCGCGCTTTTGGATCGCGAGCTCGCATTGTCTTCGGCATCGTAACGAAGGAGATTAGAGTATCGATAAAAACGACGCTTGGCACGGGATAGGCATACACAGAACGATGCCCTCTCCGATGGCGAAGGGTGGGCGAAACGAGGAAGAAAATACGCTCACGCGAACGAAAATCGCTTCGTCTGGTCGCCGACGACATGGCCCCGTAACGCGCGAGCATTATTTTGCGTCCACGGACACGGGGTTTTTCGCTGGCATTATTTTCAGCCATGGACACAGGAATTTTCGTGAACATTATTTTCGAACACAGACACGTGATTTTTCGCGAGCGTTATTTCGAGCTGAAATTTCCACGCGTTGCAAAGGGTTTGGCGCGGTACGAGGTTTCAAAGAGCGCGACGAGAAAGAGAAGAGAACGCGCAGAACACGCAGGGGAACGCGAATTCAATCTCGAAAGGACGGATATCGCAGCTTCACGGGCGGAATTTAAAAGCTTTGAACCTCGGACCGTGGGCTAGAACGAGACGAAGGCGCGAAATGCAACGGGGGTGGAAGTGACACCCCGGGGCACGGGCTCGAAACTTGCGGAAGAATCGCAAAGAACAAAGAACTATCCAATAAAAATTACTTCAGCTACAAAGGAGCTTAAATGGAGAGCTTAAAGAGTACGGAGTTGTTTGGTTCTCCCGACAGGGCAGAGACAGTTGCGTTTGAAATTGAACGCTTTTGTCGGTGTAGAATATTTAGAATAACGCCACGATGTTCATGACTAAATTTTCATTTTTGCGTTCGAGCCCCTCGCTCGGTGGCGCGAAAATCGAACGGAGCTGATATCGCGGGGCGCGGTCGTCCCGCGCGGAAGAATCGTTTCGCGGAGACGGAATTCAATTTTGATGGACCGGATATTTGGAATTCCAGTCGGAGAATTTAAAAGTTTGGACGACCCGGCGTAGAAGGAGCGTAGCGTGGTTGGGAAGACAGTAGAGACGTCCAGACAACGACGGACGAAATAGAGATGCAACAAGACGGAGAACCGCGAGAACCAGGGTAGAAGGAGGTCGCGGTAAGACACGGCGCAAAGAAGGAAGAAGCGCGTCAGGAAGGAAGGAAGGAAGGAAGGGATCCTGGAAGGCGGATTCACCGCAGGATCGCAGGTAGTAGCAGAGTACGGTAGGACGATTTCTACGTGGCCCATCCCTCCTGTTCGTTTTCTTCTCTTTCCTCCACCTCTGTACACCACCTCATCCTCTCTCCACCCTTCGTTGGGTTTCGTGCCGAACGAAAGCCGAGGTAAAGCCGGAGCCGAACGAAACGAAACACGGTTCTCTCTTATTCGCTCCACCTCCTGCATATACACGCACACTGGGCCTTTTCTCACTGACTCTCTCCCTCGCGAGATACTACTCTTCGACGTTCCTCGCGGCTGTCTCACTCCCCCGCGTGGCCACCCTTTTTCCCTCCCTCGCTTTCCTTCCCTTCATCCCTCTGATACGACGGCAAAGGTGCGTCGGTCTTCTTCTAATTCTATCTCGTCGCTTGCACCGTCTCCCTCTTCCTCGAGGTCCTCGTTCGTCCATTCTTTACCTCCCTCTATCTCGCGGCAACCGCGATCACCTCTCGCTCCCTCCCTCGATATAGGTCCTTTCGCTTGCTCGTTCGTTCGTTCTTGCTCTCTCGCTCGAACAACCTATCAACTCGGTGGGTAGACGCGAGGTCCGGACGACGATTCTCTCTCTCTCATCCCATCGACCGACCGTTCTTACACCGATATAGTCCGCGGCCTGGCGCGGCTGTGTTCGTGGACGGGAACACGGGTCGTTCTATACTGGGTGTCCTATCGAAAACCGCGTCGAAATCGTCCAGAAACGACGGGAATCCTAGCCAATACTAGGCATTCAGGTACGAGGCAAACGCGGTAAGAGGTATATTTAAAATGGTATCCAGAAAAGTATCCGTATCTTCTTTGTGAAAAGTTCAGTTCAAAGACCTTCAACGTTTCCAATGTTTTGTACTTGTCAGGCGAATGCCTTCGATACTCGAATCTTTTAGAAAACGTAAATGAAGTCGATTTCACCTTTACCTCGAAACTAGGCGGACCTATTAATCGGTTTCTTCCCCGACAGCTGTGATCGGCCAGACGATTATTTGCGCGGATCTATAATGCATGGGGCGAATTTTTATTTACAGGATCGCGGCCAGCCGTAACGATGCGAGCGACAAAACGGCGGCTGTGTTTGCGGAACTTCGATGCTCGTTTTTCGTCGAGAATTTTGTTTGCTTCGCCGATAAAACGATAATGCGCCCGTTAAAGAACAATAAGCAGCTTTCGGCGCTTACCGTTAAAAGCAATATTTTACTTCAATATCTTCGCGCCCTTCGGTTCGTCATCATCGAGAAGCACCGATTACGAGCGGACGGGACCGTATTTCCATTTTGGATATAAAATTACCGTTCCTTGCGCCTCTGGTTACGAGCAGCGCTTGATAACACGAGTCCGTGTAAATGTCGAATAGTGCTGAGCCACTGATAACAGGTGTTTAGCCGGTGGCCTTCGGCGGAAACGCGAGCCACTACCCACGGAATATTAGATATCGCATAAATCACGTGTATCGTAATAATTCGGGGGCGTCAGCCTCGTGGATCACGGCGCTGTCGCGTATTCTTATCTGAATCCGAAAATTTGGTATTCATTGATGTTCGGGGCAATCCTTTTTGGTAAGCATCAACTTGGAACGATAGTGTACGGTCAACGATTCGTTCGGTCCATCGATCGTTGATCGCGTGGAATAAATAGTAAAATGAGAATAATGATCGATAGAAAATTAAACGTGTTTCGTGGCGGGAGTGACTGTTACCAACAATAGGGACGAATAATAATGGAGCCTTTGATAACACAGATTCGCGCGTTCGTTCGCGATTGAAATCACGAGAAACACCGCGACGTGCGCGTATAAATGAACAATCGCGCTTGCTTTTTCGTTTTGTCGAAGCGAGCTCGTTGTTCGTCGGGCGCGATAATTGTTTCGGCTTCTGGAACGTCGAAGGGCGAAGTCAGCGTCGCCTGAATGGCCAAGAATATAAAAATGAGACGCGAGGGGCACGATAGGCAAACGTCGACGTAGGCGCGATTGGATTCCGCTAATCAACGCGCGGGATCGTTCCATGTACGAGGAAAAGGATTCTCTAAGCAACATTCTCTGGCTGGTAGGATCAGAAGCGAAGGACTCGAGTCATCCACAGCCTGACTCACGATAAAAGGAAAGTGATCCAACGGGTGTGCGACTGTTGTTTGAGGATTTAATTGTTCGCCGCGGAAAAGACTGAAAAGAAATGAACAGAAGAAAGAGAGAGAGAGAGAGAGAGAGAGAGAGAGAGAGAGAGAGAGAGACATGTCTAATATACATGGTACATCGAGACTTTCAAAACACTGGGTGTTGTTACTAATTGAAGAAATCACTTAATATGCACTCTGTTACTATATATAACGCGTTACTGCACAAAAGTGTTATCTTAATCAAACTACAAACTCGAAAATTCGATCTCTTTTTTTCTCGTCGTTTCTACGAACAAATCAATTCGCGCTTTTAATTTCGTTTCTTTGTATACGCAACGTTCCCGATAACGAGGATGGAGATCGAAGTATAAGGAGTCATTTTATTCCAGCTAGTTACAACAAACGTTATTTACCCACAGAACGAAAGACAGCAGGGAAACCGAATCAATTCGAATCACTGGGGCGATTCTGCAGGACGAAGATCGGTCGGGCAGATTAGATTCTACGACTTCGACTTCGGCATCGTTCTAGGACAGGAAAACCCTGCGCGACTCGCACGTGCGTGAAGAACGGTGACAACAATGAGATTTCTAGAGGCTTCCTTTAAAATGTACGACTTCGCAAATATCAGGATTGGCGAAAGAATTACGCGGCGTCCAAACAGAATTGAAGATGACGCTTGAACGAGATCCAGAAACGAAGGAGGAATCGACGTTGAATTCCAAGTCCAACTCGTTCTTATACGAGGTTAATTTTTCGGACTTTTCTTTCAGACAGCGTAACGATACGAAAATACTTTTCGTTGGCTCGGTACGACTCTTTTAAAATACACTTTTTACTCCATTTTCCTCGAGTTATCGCGTATACACGTTATCACGCGATTGCGAGATTCGGTCTGGCTTTGAATTATCGTCCATCGTACGGGGGCAGGAAAATATGAAATTTCGTGCAAACGTAGCAATTTTTCCATCCTCCAGCTCTCCTCCACCCCGTACGCTAGTGCCGCAATTCCGATTTGCGAACAAAACGCACTCAACAGCCGGCGGCGCGATTGAAAAAGCACGTCGAGTAAAATACAGTTAAAGCAACGATAATAGTCCGCGATATAGAAAATGTTTCATCTGTGACCGCGATGTACACCGAAAACAACGTTACAAGATTTCCCGAACATCTCTCTCTCTCTCTCTCTCGCCCGCGTTTTTTCCCGTTACGGAGGAACGTTTCATGTTCAATAATAGACAGTCAATTTGAACGGGCTTTGTAAATTCCGTCCAGGAAAATATTTTTCACCGGGCCGTTAATGCTCCGAAACGAATTCGAACAGCGGCGAATACTATTTCGGAAGAAATTACTCGTTAACGGGCCTGTTCGATACGAAGTTTAACGCGAAATTACTGTTCGACGGAAATTTAACGGACGACCGGCCGCTGCTCGCCTTCCTTTTGACGAAAAACTCCAAACGTTTCGCTAAACTCTCCGTTTTACTCGATTTTCAATCGCTCGCTCTCGAGCAACGGTGATAAAGCGAACCAACGCGATTGAATTGTCATTTTTCTCGTCGAGGAATTTATTTCCTGCGTCCGTCTTCGTTTGCTCTCGATGGAATCGTTTCTTTCCGCGATCGCGAGACTACTCGTCCATGCTTTGTGCATCGAAATAGTTGAACACTCGCGACAAGCTAAGTATACGCGATAGGATCCTGTCGCGAGAAAGTTTGGCCGCATCTGGTACGTTTCTTTTCGTATATTTTCGCCGGGGGATTGGCTAAAAATCACTTAACCCCGTGCAACGGATAGAAAGTTGTTAACCCTTTTCGTCGTTATTCGAAACTTTTCATCTAGGTAAGAATTAAGCTCGTTACTGTTTCAGGATCACCCGGTACGTGTGGTGGCACATACAGCCCCGCGGTAGACGAAGCTTTGGGTCGCCGCTAGCTGCGGGCGTCCGGACCTCGCGTCTACCCTCTCATTTACCATTTGGTACCTATAGATAGGTACCTATGTATACGTGCAGGTACCTAATGTACGTGCACGCAGACAGAGGCGCGAGCTGGGCGACGAAGACGAGCGTACGGGGCCACTAACATGTAACACGTAGGTGCACGCGAACGCACACGAACGCGAAACCAGCGGCAGAGGACACACACGTAAGTGGTGAGGGAAGGTGGTGAACGGGCCGAGAGTGCAGGACTCCTCCGTTCCCGTCTCGTTCTTTCGCGTTCCCTTTTTCTCTGTTTTGCGCCCTCTGTTCTTCGCGCTGGGTGCCTAGGTGGCTTCGTGTACTTATTTTTCTACGTAACAGGCTCGAGCAGGGAGAAGAAAACGCGCTACGTGTGTCTGTCCGGCTGCATCCGTATTTACGGTACAGTGTGTCGGCTGTGCTTCGACAGAGAGACCGAAAGAGGAGAGACGCGAAACTGGCTGTCTCTTTCTCTCGCGGTGTACGTGCACACACGCGAAACGATATTGGACTCTGCAGCGCAGTAAGAGGAGCGCAGCGCGCGGTTTTGCGCGCAATTTCTCGGTTTGCGTGTCATTAAGGGATTACCTGGACCTGGGGAGGCTAAATGTAACTTTTGTAAAAAAAAAACTTTCTTTTTATTTCTACAAGGTTCCTGAAAATTGCATCGACGAATTTCGACGAGTGATAGGGGTATAGATAAACCGTAGAATCATACATGGAATCATGTAGACAGTGGCCATACTTCGTCATGCATCACTTATGCCCTTTATTGAAATAAATCGACACGCGCGCAAAAAAAATTGTATAGTGGCGAAGAAAGCACGCATGCGCGTGAACAATGCGAGACAAGGTACAAGTGAAAAGTTGCGAAATAAATTGAACGTCATGACGAATGGTGATGGAGCTCGCGGAGACGGCTTTCTCTTCTTGTACCTCCGTACGCGATAAAAACCGTAGTAAGTATAAAGTTCCAGATTTGAGGTTGTATCTTACCTCGGTTGAATCTGATATCAAAAAAAACCATGTGCCCGAAACGAACCAAACGATCGCGCCCCGACAGTTCTCTATACGTATCATTTCGAAGCGTATCACAATTTCCCAATTATCAAGGAATTAAAGTAACAAGTGTAATAATAGCAGTTGACGCGATATTATCTTTCAATGAAATAGGTAATCCATTTGCATGCATTTCGAATTTCAAACGTCAATATTGTATGCACTACATGTTCGCCATGTCACTCTGTTGCTTTTTAATCTCGTTATTGGACTACTTATTTACAAGTCCAACGCATAAATTTCGAATGAACGACAACTATATTAATTTTAAACACCGCGCCGACACGAAGGGTAGATTCGATGGGTAATGGACTGGCCAGTCTCGCCACGCTTACAGCTCCGATGCTTCGACGAATTTTAGTAAAATTGTTGACGAGCTCGGTTCGGGGACACCGAGCTACGAGAAAATTTAAAAAAGAAATTGATTCTTCAAAAAAATGATAGACCGAAGCACCTCCTCGACGGAAAGGTCAGAGCATCGGAGAGGAAAGGTGGAGGTGACGGCATTGCCGTGGGGCTTGGGTAAGGGAAGCGGAGGCGGGAACGCAGCGAACATCTCGGAACGACGGAAGCTACGAGAGAGAATCCTGCCTGAAGGGGCATTTTTTTGGCCGACTCGAAAAAGAAGGGCCGAGCAGAGTAAGGGACGAGAGACAGGAGGAAACCGAGGGCGAAGAGGGCCGTGGGGGCCAGGAGGTGGACAGGGGGCGGTGATGAAGAGGGTGAAGGTGGGAAAGGGAGACTTCGGGAGGGTGCATCTCTCCTCTCTCTAGGCGAAATTGATCAACGTCCTCGGGAAACCGATTAACCGAGGCAGACGTCTGCCATGAATTTTATAAATATATTTTCTTTGAGCCCCAGACCCCGTTTCGCACGACTCTTTCGACGATTTTACTGGAGACGAGAGTGGTTTTCCCATTCAGCTGGGACTTACGAAGGATATATTACACTGACGTCTACAAGTCACGTGACTCTTCCTGGTCCGGCTTCGGGAATGTAAAATTAAGATAAAATTACGTGAATGTTGAGGGTGAATCGATAACGCAGAATCGCAAAGGGCTGAACGGCGGTATTTATTCTGCCCGTGCTTTCCGTAATTAATATGACGCCAACTTGCAGGGTTTAGGATTTTACGATCGCGCGTTCCAGATACGGTTACTTTTCGATTTATGTTATTCGAAAATTATGTAACCGGCACGCGGGGGCTTAATTGAACGCGCCTTTCGTCCAGCGGGATTATTCAGCCGCGTGGAACGACAGAAGAATTTATCCGAAAATTGAAAAAGAGTCTCGAAATCACGGGGTCACTGTCCTTCACCCGTAATTACAGCCCTCCGCCGAGAAAGATGTTACCAGTGAAGTATCGTTAGATGCGACAATGAATCATTATCGACGCGGTAATTAATCATAATCCGTGGCCTGCAATTAATGTCCTCTATGCTCGAAAGGTGTAATTACAATCTCCGCGCGATCGCACGAAAAAGCAGGCTTTTCTTTGTCCCATTAGCCGTTGGCTTTTCGAAAGAAAATAGAGAAAATAAATGCCAATCGTCGCGTAGGAGTGCGACCACCATGGGTTCGAATGTCACGAAATAATTCTCCGAACTCCTTTGCTGGGAAGTAATTACGACTCGCGGCCGATCGGTGTGGCCATCGTTAATTTTATTCTTTAGTCATTCGTTTACCGAGTGTGCAACTTACTTCGGTCGTATCGATTAAATTTAATTACGGCGTTCCGGAAAAAAGTTCCGCGGAAACTAGACTGCGGATGTTTATGCAAATCCACATTACGTCTACAAATTAATACGCGACAGATCAAAGAGGAATTCCTGTTATCCATCGCTTTTGAAACAAAACATAATTTCAAGCATGGTGATTTACGATCTTCTGCCACCGTTGCAAGAGCAATTGCATTCCTCTACAACGCCATGCTGTTTCTTTGGATGCAAAAAACTTCACACCCTTACGTTTGATGTTGTCATCATTGTTCAATCACCTCCATCTCATAGAGTGTTCCTCGTAAAAGATCATTCTAAATATGGGTTATGCAGTCAATTATCGAGTGCTCGGTGAAACGGCACAGAAACAGAAACGTCAATTCTACCGCGTAAATACTTAGGGAGAGTCTTCTAAATAACGGCAAACCAACAAATGGGAGAAAACGAATCTTCGGCTCGTTTAGGTTTTAAAGAGTGCACCGACCGTTCGACCGCAAACTCTTTCGCGAAAATCACGTTGCGTGCATTTCCATTTCGTTCCGTCCTCAAAGCCACGCTTTAATTATTTCAGCATAAATACCGTGAGAAAATCGTTTTGAGGCAACAGATAGAGATGACTTTTTCCCTCTCTACGTTTTTGTCCGTTCTTCGTCTCGCTAACAACGAAACGGAGATCGAAAAACTGAAAGGCTAATCTGTTTCAATCGTTCAAAACTGCGGGATTTCACGCCGACCGATCGTAGATTTCGCGGCCACGACATCTCGAAATCATACTTGAAGTAATAATCTCTTCGTGTGGAATTTCAACTATGAAGCTATTTGAATAACGATCGAATACGGAAACATCATGACGAGAGGAGCCTCCTCAACGAGCAAATGCGGAGGTTTTGTTTTCTATTAATTTCGTCGTATTCGTTCAGGGCATTCAATTATCGAATCGATAACGCGATTAAAATTTGCTGCCATCATAACGCCGTAAATACTAATTATAATATATTATTTTATTTAACGCTTATTTAATGCTCGCATCCAATAATCTCGATTCAGCGTTCCCATTTCGGCGGAGGTTTATAGAGCGTATAATGAACTCCCGCGCGACGGCCAGAGACGCGGAATGATCAAAAATTTACATATTCATTGTGGTTCGTCCGTTTCCCTAAAAATGTGTTGCGTTCATTTCATGATTAGCCTAATTAAAGTTTACTCGATGTACTGTTACACTCGTCCAATTTAAAAATGCTTCTTCTAGTTAAAAATGAAACCCATTGGTTCTCGGAACAAAATCTTTAATTCTAATTTAAATAACTGTGGCTTATTGCGTTATTTGCTAATAATTTTGCTACTACGAGCTTATAAAAATGAAAAACTGCGTTGTATCGTAACTTCGCCCAGTTTTTTCCATGACGTAGCTCAATTTCACAGTACCTCGACTATCATACCAACCTATATCGGCCAAGAATGCGTAAAAACTGTTTGCTCTTTAATTTTCAACGATTTGCATAATAAACGGTGTTTACTAGGTTTCATCGAAAATAATCGAATCAATTTTCCCCGCGGGTGTATGCACGAGGAAAAAAAACTTAACGTATCATTTGACGGGGGACGTCGTAACAATTTTTTTGTGCGCATCTCGTTATGGTTTCCCAGTCTTGGAATGGTTGCCGTGGACGCGCAAATTGAGTTTAAAGCGGTCGAAATTTTGCTTAAACATTAGCTGATGCGCGCGAACATTACACCACAATTTGCATCTCTCATTTTCGTTCGTTTTTTTTCTTTCCGCGAATTCCTGACTTGATTGCGCGCGACGATAGTGTTTCTGTTCGCCGACACTTCTGGGAAGCGTTAAAGTTAGCGTAACTTCGCCGGGAACAAGGAAACACACAGGGTCGTAACGTAAACACACAGAAGGATAAAAACAAACAATTACGTCTAGTTTGCTACGAGTATCCATTTTTGAACGTATGGTCGGAAAGTGTTGGGACGTATTCGTCTCTGTTAATTTTTAGTTGCACCCCTAGTGTTAAGTGCCTGTGTGCGCTACAGTTCGTCAAAGTGTGAAAAAGGGGGTGTGAGGCATATGCGGAGTCGGAAGATTCGAACACGGCTAATCTTTCGACGACAGAAAATTTTCCTCGATGATTAAGCGCTCGTCAAACACATGCTGTATTCATTGGCTCCATTTATGAGGAGCCACGTGGTTCAACCGGCGGCGTTTCCGTGAAACGCGCCAACCCCTCGGATGCGACGAGCTAATTTGTCGGTAGTGTAACTTTAGCCGACCCTCTAAAGCATTTTTTTTCTGGTACTTTTCTTTTTTTTTAAAGCTACGTTTTTATGCCCGCGCCGTGCCGGAACGCGAGCAATTTCCGCGTAACAGGCTTCGTAATCAGGGCTGGAGCACAAATCTCCAGGGCGACGCGTGTTTTCAACTATTCAGAGAAACGAACGTGGACAATGCATCGTCAGGAATCATCCTTACTCTCCGATCATAAGTAGACAAATTATGAGAGTATCATGCAAAAATATTACACGCGATAATACGTCGTGCTTGCGAAAGCTGTATGCGTTATTTGTTTTCTGAATTCGGAATACAGTCGAAGGTATTTCGAGCGAATTTTTGCACGACTTTTAGCGAATGTCAATACAATTTATTTGTCGTATCAATATCACGTAGCACATTTTAAATATCACACCTGTTATTTGAAGTGAAGCGTCCAACGCATCGCATATTGCTGCGAAACGACGTTATTATATGGGGTGGTCGGATACGAAAACTTTATTCGACGAAAGTTGTAGAGTAAGATGGAATCATCATCAAATGGGAAGAATATTTGTATAATGTAAGTAAACATACTTTTGAGGTAGCAGTTCTGCGATTTTGGACAGAAGTTTCTGACGTTGCGAACGCAACAGTAACATAAAAAGGAGCATGTTCGTAAAGAAAATTGAAAGAAGTAGCGTAAACCTGAGCAGAAATTCAGTCGCCTTAGTTGTTGCGAGCTCCTTCCAGCGTCGAGAAGACAAGTGAGGTCCGAGGACGAAAAAGATTAGCGAAGGTAGAAGAAGAAACGGAGAAGGAGGAGGTCGAGGAGGATGAGGAGGAGGAAGAAGAAGAAGAAGAAGACGGGCGTGTGGCGTGCGTTCGTCGTACGGGACGTGTTATTAGCCGGCACCCTCTTTCACGTTGCCCAGTTCCTCCTCGAGCACCGCTCGTCTCGTCTCCTTTTTTCTCTGATTTCCTATGCGGGGGCTAGAAACGCGTTTAATTAACATAGCTGGCGTGGCTGCATCCCTCTTCTCTTGGGTGTCGAGCAGCCAGTCAGCTTTCACGGGCCATTGCACGCGCGATACACGCACTGCAAACTACCATTTCTTTCTCCCCCTCTACATCACTCCGGATGTCCACCGTGGGTGTGATTTAAGTGTTAACACGAAATTTCAAGATCGATGGCCGGATGAAAATTACGACGACGATGCTTCATGCAACGTCGTTGGGCCCACAGAGAGGTACGATCAAGTAGTTTGGCACGTTTCATATTTTTGCTTGCTCATCGTCGCGAACTATACCCCTCGTACAAATTCGCGAAGAATCGGATCATTTGTAAGACCAGGTTTTTTAAAAAGTAAATGTCTAACACGGTTGAAATATGCAATTCGCACTGCTTGGTCCGGATGACCAAGTTGAAGAGAAATATTTTTAATAAGGTCCTATTTTCTTGTTAACGTTTAAACCACACCGTGTATACGAGCACATTACTCGTCGCGTATCTCGAAGGTGCGCAAGCGCGCAGTGCTATGTGGCCTCCTATCCGCGGCGGATATAATGCACGCCTACCACGGAAATGCTCTTTCTGACGGATCGCCCGACTAATTTGGTCGTTGTCACCCGGTATGCCCGAGGATTGATGGCGACCACCTAGCCTACTCCACCGTGAATTCCATGGAAATTCTTTCGCGAGTCGAGACGAACAAACGGAGAACCCTTAATTAAGAGTTCCAAATAGGAACAATAATAAAGTAGCAACGGTTGCCACCCTCGATTTCCTCGCCTCGACTCGTGACCACCAGAGCACGTGCTGGGCGAGGAACGTATCCATTTCAATCAACTTTGCAATAAATATCCATCGATGTGCTTGCACGTGTACCAATCGAAGAATGGTAATTTTGTAGTCCCGAACAAGCTACCTATTCATGATCGTTCAACCTTTTGCTTTGGAGTCACCGTTGCGACCTTCAATTTTGGAACGAACTTTGATAATACGTGGGGTGGGGGATTAATTGAGTTTGAATAGCACGTATCTGTCCGTGAATTTCTATAGTATTTACGTACACGGTGCACGAAGTCAATACTTTTGGCCCTAAATTACTTATTCTCTTTGTACTGAAGCTCGCGTAAATGAGTTTCAGTCAAGTACGAGAGTACCCCGTACATCTTTAAAACTTTAGTTATCTTGTGAACGAAGAGCAGATCGAAACATTCTACGGCATGTTTTCGATTTATTTTGCTCGCGAATGAACTACTTCGATACCCTATCCAGTTAAACGATAACGTTTACTTTGTATAGCCAGCATTAGAACCGATGTCGAAATATTAATCTGAAGTAGCTATGCATCGTGTTTCGTCGACAAATAAAGTTGGAGGATTTTGTTCAAAGCTCTCCCTTTGGGAAGCTGCCACTCGACGAAGTTGTCCCAGAAGTCGTCGCCTTCTCCTAGCCCTCCTTTTCTACTGCATTCACGTTGAATCTGCTAAAAGTTATCGTTTTGTTACGTTTTAGAAGCACAATTAAACAAACGTGACGCCAACGCGAATGTGATGCCTTTCCCGCGCCGGTCTAGTGTCGCCATCTGGCGCTCCGCAGGCAAAACGACGTTGCGCTATGCTCTGCCGTACCGATAACTATCGCGCGGGAAATTTGAACGAACATTTAAAATTTCTAAGGGACGATTACGAATATCTTATACTAGTTGCACCCCACGGTTTTACCCGTGGGGAATACTACTTATTTTATGTAAATCTAACTTTCAAATATTGAGATTTTCATCTAAAATTCTATTTTTATCAAAATGAATTATCAATCTATCTTCTTGCTAAATTTTATCGAAATCTGTTCAACGGAAAAGGTAACAAACAGACAGACAGAATTACTTTCGCACTTATAATATTTAATATGGATTACGTCGATAAGGCAAAATTGCACATGCAACGTGAACTTTATTTTCAGTTCAACAATACAACGTAGAGCAGTCTCATTAGTAAAATATCATTACAAAATATTTGTCGCGTATATAAAACGGACTCGTAAGCGTGAAAGTCAAATTGAAAGCTAATAATAAGCAACATTAATATCGAAACATTTCCAGTATAAAAACGACTAGAACGACGAAGTACGAATAAATTCCTGAGACAAATATCATTGGTACAGGCTCGAACTAGTATGGAACTCGAAAATTGCTTGAACATTCAGAACAGCGAATACAATACAATAATCGTTGTATGATTAATTTGGAACGGCTCCGTTATCACTTTGTGAACAATTCTGAATCTTGCGAATGACTTGTGAATCAGTCTTTAAGAACAGTTTAAAGATAACTAGTCATTTAGATAAATAGATACTACTGTGTATGGTTACTGTTGGCCAAAAGGTGGTGTAGTACAAATGATGGATCACATAATGCTATTATACTTGCATGTGTGATCAAACTCTATAAATTTATAATACTCGATATATAATTTATTTGAAGGAATTTGAGTGGGAGGATTTCAATCCAGCCGCATGAATATTCGCGGACAATTTTTGCTCTTCTTGTACATCGGAATGCTGCAGCACGTTATGATACTCTCGAGTGATCTTCTCCTTCTCGCGAATTGCAAGATCTTGCCATTCTTTCTCCAAACTGTCCATCAACGTCTCTCTCAGTTGTTTAGCATCCTTGATCGCAGAGTTGTCGTCTTCATGCACCCACTTCTGCCACATGTCTTTTGCATCTTGACTGAAAACATTACAAACAATTGCAACGTTAGAAGTTACACCGATTCTTAGAAAAATGTACGTCTTTTTATTTCATTTCGTAGCGCCGAAACCAAATCGGTATAAGCGACAGTCAAGAACATTGCTCGTAGTGCCAAAGAAACTTGGACAAGTTGTCCACTTCCTGGTTACATTATTATTTTGAGCTACAAAAAGCCAAGCGCGATCCTGAGATTCGGTCATTTCAAATGTTACTCTTGAAAAAAACGTGTGTGCAGTTCAGGGGTGACATAATTAGCGTTCGCGAATCTCAAGAATGGTTTGCACAATTTATATCTGGCGTTTTTAACCTTGACGATCGTCCAAGAGCAGGTAGGCCATCTGAACTTGATAACGACCACACGAAGGGTTTAGTCGAAGTGGATCCGCGAGAATCGAGCAGAGTAATTGCAGGCAGACTACTAAACAGTCTATACTGTTATGTTAATTAATTTTCACTGTTTGGGGCAAGCTTCTAAGTACCGTGTCCATCTGCCTCGCAAATTGTCCGCGAAAAATCTTCTTTGTCGGACCAACGTCTGCAATTCATTGCTTACGCGACATCGGATCAAACCATTTCTTCATCGAATCGTTACGGGGGATGAAAAATGGGTTTTGTATGAAAACGTCGCAAAGAAAAGACAATGGCTCGGTTCGCGTCAACCTCTGCTAACTACCCCCAAGAATGGTTTGGATCCCAAAAAAGTGTTATTGTGCGTTTGGTGGGATATGGTAGGAGTCATCCACTTCGAACTCTTAGACACGAATCAATCGATTACCGCTGATATTTACTGTCAGCAATTGCAACGTTTACGTCAAGCTCTAGTTACTAAGCGCTCTGGATTAGTAAACGGAAGAGGTGTTATCCTACAACAGGACAATGCTAGCTCGCATACTGCAAAAGTTACTAAAGAGACGCTGAAGGAATTTGCTTGGGAAATTCTTCCGCATCCCCCGTACAGTCCGGACTTGGCTCCTTCGGACTATCATCTATTTCGATCGCTTGAACCTTTTCTGCGAGGGAAAACATTCAATTCTAACGAAAGTATCAACGATGTGCTGTCCAATTTCTTCGAATCCAAAAAGAAAAGGTTTTATCGGAAGGGCATCGAAACATTGCCAACTAGATGGGCAAAAGTGATCGACAACAATGGTGAATATATTATTGATTGAATCTGTACTTTTGTAAAAATAGCAAATTTATATTTAAATTATACTTTCTTGGCAACCTAATATTAAGAACCTCCATTCTCTCCAATCCAACAATAAAAAAAAAGACGTTCACCTTCGTATCTCCAATCAGAAATAAATCCGTTCATTAAAACCGGAGGCATCCGTCGTCAAATATAAATTTGCACAAACACGTCGGGAGATCGAATTGCGGATTGCCATCCTATTCGCAATCTATCGAGGAACGAATGTAGAACGTATAGGATGACGAACGTGTTGGCACGCATTTGCGAAATGTACGATGCGTGTAGCGAGCAGCGTATACAATTGAGACGTGAATGACTCACGGTTTTAGGGTTGCGACATCGACGGAGTTTGACTAATTCGAGAAGCAGGAGGTGCCATTCGTCGTCCTAGACCCTTAACATCGCTCACGGTCACGTGTCGAGATTCCAACGAATGGGATCGTCGAACGAAGATTAAAACGAATCGTAGATCCGATCGATGATTGATATCTATGCGGCTCGATTAGGTCACGCGTAGCATTATTATATCCGGATTGAAAGTATTTTTGTATATCAGATCTCGACGTCGAAACGATCGGACGTGACACGACGTGCCTTGGGAGAAAGAGTAAGTCTAACATCCGTTCATACCTTCTGTCATTGGTAGGCTATAGTAAAGATTCTTCATTCTCGAGAAACGACCTGGAAGTTATACTGAACGAGACATTAGCGCCACCTTCGTAACGTCCATGTCTTTAGAGTTTGAGCCTCTCTTCTAAGGAAGAATGAAGTTAAATGCAAAACATACCTGTACAGAGTCGTGTCCGTGCAGACGTTCTCGCGTTGAGCGAGTTCCGCTTCCCTCTTCCCGATGTTGTACAGTCCCACCTTCTTCACGTCTTCGTCGAGCTCGAAGTCCTCGATATTGTAGAGCTGTTTCTCGCAGATCAGTTCCACTCTGTTTCTCATGTCCCTCAGTCTCAAAGCCTCGTCCCAACAGTGTTTATTGCACGCGTGCTGTTCCCTCTTCGCGAGGTCATCGATCTTGGTCTTCAGCTCGTTGTGGGTCAGGTACATAAACATTTGTTTCGAGAGGTTCTTGATGCCAGGGTCCATGCGTAGCCAAGGCATGGTTTTCTCCACTTCGAACTGCCGCTGGTCCTTCTTCTTCGTATCTTTCGCGTTCTTGGTCTCCGTGGCGTTATATCTGTCCAACTTCTGTTGTTCCTGACGAGCCGAAATCTTCTCTTCCTCCTCGGCTTTACGAGCTTCGGAATTCTCGCGCGACCAAGCCTCGGACGAATTCTCTAAGTGCTCGTCTCTTTCGTTTCTTTGGCCAACATTTTCTCTCCAAGGGATAACGATGTGACCTCCGGCTGCACCCTCGGATGGCATTCCGGCTGCTCTAACCTCTTGGTAGCTGTTGACCTGCTGAGCCCTCTTTTCGTTCTTATCGTCTCCATAAACAGGAGAATCCTCTGTTGGCGAAGGGTATCTACCCATCCCGGAATCTGGAGAAACAGAAGCTCTACTCGGTGGTCTGTCTGCCTCGTGGTCAACGACATCCTCGGTTCTCACGTTTGTGTGCTCCAAACTCTGGCGAGCGTATCGAGCCGAGTACTTGGAGTTAGGCGTTACATGTTCGTCCATGTATTGGGACAATGGCGATCCCGACATTTCCAGTCGCGCATCTCGATCGTTTTGCTCCTTGGAGCTGTTGTCGTACACGCTCATTTTGTGGTTTCTACGATAAGAACTCTGCCCGGATCGATTGAATGTGTTCGGCGAGTCTCTACAGACGCGAGTGTATTGAAGATTGGTGTTTCTCAATGTGTTCCAACGGGGACTGTTGGAGTCCTTAGGGCTGGCGAAGTACGACTGGTATCTTCGACAGGTTTGAGGATAATAGAGACTCTGTTCGGCTTTTTTCTCTTTCAATTTCTGCCTGAGCTTTTCCAACGACGATTCTTCCGGCTTAGGTGTCAATCTCTTTCGTTCGTCTATCTCCCTTCTATACGACTCCTCTTCTTCCCTCAACAGGTTTCGCAATTTGTTTCTTCTCGTTAGAAGCCTTTCCGCTTTCTTAGCCTTTTCGAGTTCACCTTTCGGATCTAGGCTCTTGTAATTCCACGAATCGTAGTGTTTGGCGATCCTACAAGTTCGTTCGAAGTAGTCCGCGGTTTGCTGATAATAGTTGTGCTTCAGGAACGCCTCGTTGTGTTTCTGTGCAGCTAGCTGGTATTGCCTCTCTCGAAATCTGCTTACCCTTTAACAGCACAAGCCTCGCTGATGATCTCTAGGAAACATTTAGGGATCTAATAGAGCGAACATGATCAACAAAATTAGATAGATACCAAAAAGATACGCTACAGTTTATTTACTCTGCAAATGAACAATAGCGACGGTTTTTTATCCACGAAAATGGCGAAAGGCCTTTTACATGTAGTCTGGTTAGTCGGTGTTATATCGAGGGATTACTGTGCTTTCATAAATTGCAACGCTTTCGAAAAGTACTCCGCACTCGTGTTCGATTGCCAGTTGAAATGGTCAAGTGCCAATAGGCAGCGAGAGATTTGGAGAACCGATCCGTTAGAACGACCCTGAAGATCTATCGACCTTCGCGTCGATCGACACTTGGTGCATCGTAAACAGAGACGTGGGATACGTCGTAGGATCAAGGGAAGAGGCGTTTCAACCGAGAGAGTCGCCGAGAGCATCCTAGAAGAAGAGGACCGTCTTCTATTTCGAGCTTGCGTCTCTCCGTGACGTCACGTCGACCGAAATATCGCGCGGTTAGGGAGGTGCAGTCGTGGCCCTGATGTGTGGTCCAGGTCTCAATCTTTCCCAGACTCCCAAAAATTCTCAACCACTACGCTCTTCGACATTTCCCGCAGATCCGTGGAAACCTTTCTCGCGGACCAGCCAAAGGTCTCAGCCCGATAGCTGGCGACTATTCCTCGAGTCCAACGGGATCAGTGAACCTCGAGAAGAAGGAGGATCCGGAAGATTTCCCCGAGTGCGAAACGTCTCGAGAAAAGTGGGTTGCGGTTCTCCCACGTAAAATCGATCCCCCACCTTTTGCGTCCCGTCATCCAGGAGTCCGTCAGTGGCGCATCGTGCACGTCTTACAGAGGGTCCTCGTAGTCTGGCACGGATCTCGTGATCCTCGAAACACAGTATTCCAAAGTGTCGGCCTGGGTGGATCGAAATCGAAAGTCGAACGCGAAAGGAGGAACCCTGTGACAAGAGTAAGGAAGAATGCCCGGTGCCGGTGGCCAACCACCGCAGAGGACCACCTTCAGGCCGCCATGGGTCAAGGATGGTCCCAACCCTCTGCCTATGCCTACCGCGCCATGGACCCTCAATTCCAGGAGAGACTCCAAATCCAAGTCTGACGAACCACCGGCCTTCACACAAGTCACCCTTAAAGTGAGTTCCTATATATTTTGACTACATTCTCTGCAATTAAACGAATCGAGAATACCTCTTAGCAATCGAGTGTAAATTCAGTCGAAAACCTGATCTATGTCGAATTGTCGGCCAAAGGTTGCTGGCCTTCTTCGAAAATAACAAGTATTTTCATCTTGGTTTATTTCCGTAGCTCCAAGTACGACAGTAATTATATTATACAAATTATCGTATTTCTAATTGTGAAGCTAAACGAAGATCGATAGTACTCCAGAGAGAAATAATTTTCAATCCGCATAACACAATTATTATTTCATTTGTAGTTAGGTCAGAAACCTTGCTTACTACGGAATACATCTGTTTAATTGCAAGCCAATATAGTATGGTACTCTTTGTACGCAACGACAAAGCTTGCCTGATTCCACACACGCTCATACTATTAGAAACACGACCAACCGAAGAATGATCGCCGTCTTCTGCAGCCTTTTTCCATTCAGATATTAGGTTTCAAAGTCACCGGACTTGGCTATTATTAGCGCCGGGTGGGTGTCAAGTAGCAAGTTTGCGTTACAAACATTTCGACGATTTACAAGGGCGTTTGCATCCGAAACGTTTATATCATCTCGCGGTTTCTCGAAAAACTGAAAAACACGGCAAGTCCTCGAATTACGCGATAACGCGTCAGAGATGAACGAAAGTTTTATTCGAACGATAAAGGTCGAAAACGTTTCGGCAAACGTTCTGCTCGGAGAACCATGAATGACCCGGGTCTTCAATTTCTTTTTTCAATTTTTATTTCTTTAGAATTACTTCGACTGTTTATCCGATTCGTCGGTGTTCTGGTACTTTTGTTTATTTGTATACTTCGCCGCCCGCATACCGATCTCGAAACGCATACTTCCGATATTCTGGCACCGAGCCAAGCATAATTACCAAAGGCGAACGGATCTATGTTACGAGGGAAAACACGAAAAACGTGATGCACGATATTTTGAAGACACGTGGCCACGCCGTGGACGTTAACGTCACAATATTGTTTACAACTGTCGCGTACAGTTAGATCATCGACAAGACTGATCGAGTTATACGTGATCAACAATCACCTCGGAATCAACGTGTCATGATACACGCGACAAATTTATGGTTGAAAGTTTTCCAACAAGCGCGAGATTCGGGAAAGCTCCAAAAATATCGATTTATTCATTTCCTTTGAAACGTCTGCTAATATATTGCGATGAAACTTCGTCGATCGCGAGAATACACGTAAAAGGTCATACGTTAAAATGATATAAAAGAAATATAGCCCCTACGGTTGTTAAACTTCGGTGTGCAATGCACCGAAGAAGTTAAATCAATTTCCCTTTCTCGATATGAGAGATCAGCGAGAAGGCTAGCATCGCGGGTCCTCGCATATAAGCCTCTGGGTCACGATTATTTAAAGAACACGCGTTTCTATTTCAAATGTCTTGCCAGCTACGTCTTCCGCCAGTTTCTTAACGAGTTTATATCACGCTTTCGCGCGAACGTACCGGTAAGTTGAGTAGATTTTACAAATTTTACGCGTGAAATCCTTCTATTTTAGCGTTCCATTGATCATCGGTCACTCGTGCAACGGTATCGCGATTTCGTTCGCACGATCTCTTAGCGATAGATTCAACGAATGAATGTTGTTACACGATTGAACAAAATTCATGCAACCGGAATGGCGATCGAAGCTTGCAGCGTGGAAACGATCGAGAAGGAAGTGCAATTCGGATTATTTAAAGACGACCAAACGAACTTCGTTACTTGCCAAGAGAATTCTCGAGACTTTCTTTCTTTAGGATAGAAGAAGAGCGGGTGGGGATGTACGCTCGTTTTTCTTTTCTATTTTTTAACGCAACTGCCTTTGACGATACACCAACTGGGTTCGATTCTTTTGTTGCAAATCAACGGGTCTTCCAAGCAGTCGTAACGAGCAGATCGGAGACACAACCTTTCAAAAGTAAATTTTCAATCGCGAACGATGAGGTGGTCGTGCTCGAAGAATTAAGTACGCTAACGACTAACAATTGACGTGCAAATGTTGCTGGTACAATGAACAGAATCTCTAAATTCTTCGACATTAACGGTTCGAGTAAGGGGATAAAATAGAACGTAGCTTCGTAAACTAACTTTTTTTTAAAAGAAATAAACAAATTGTCGTCCGCTCCGTCGTGTATTCGATAGCAGGGTTTTGGGAAAATATAGTTGCTAGACTGTTCAGAGCAGTATCTTCTTTTAATTCATGATTATTATATAACAAACAAGATACAACTCTGAAAAATTCTGGAAACAACGATAAATGATACCGGAAAGAGTGACGTAAAGATTGTGTTAAAATAACAGCATGTGGAAGAGCGTAACAAAATAAAATAATCGGTGTACTTCCCTAATCGAAGGAATTCTCAATTTATAGAGTGTAGCGAAACCGGAAGTGAAGCAACCCCCGGCGGAAGTGCAGCCGCGGAAACAGAGTAAAATCACAATAATCCCGTCGCAGCCGAAAATTGAAAAGAATACAAGCAGTCAACCAACGAAAATTGAAAAGAATACAAGCAGCCAACCGGCGAAAATTGAAAAGAATACAAGCAGTCAACCAGCGAAAAGTGAGAAAAATACGAGTAGTCAACCAGCGAAAAGTGAGAAAAATACGAGCAGTCAGCTGACGAAAAGCGGGAAAAATACGAGTAGTCAACCGGTGCCGACGAAGATCCGCGAGAATGGACGACAAGAGCCAAATTCGAGGCCACAGCTCGAACGACAGGTTCGAATCGAGAGGTCTCGATCTCGAGGTGACACTATACCTCTCTCCAAGAGTGAGAGCACCACAGGTAACAGCATGAACCGCTCCGCTAGACCAGATCCACTCCTTTTATTTTGTTTCACACTTCCTCGCGTACTCAGGGATTATCCTGAAACGCAGAAATCAATTGCAATAATACCATGTACGAAAAAATTAACGAATCCAAGGTATATTATTACACCCAAGGGAGCAGTCTGGTAGTTTGAGTCAAAACCTACAGGTTCTCCATTATTTTTTCGGTCAATTGTAGTCCCAAAAACAGGTATTAATTTATTTAAAAATTATTTGACCCGTTAAGCGAGACTGCTCCCTTCGTCTCCCCTCGTTAGAACGATCGTCGCTCGAACCCACCTATAGTGAACGCGTTCGTGACAACATACTTACCCCTACGATAGGGAATGCTTTTCTACCAAACACGCGACACAAAAAAAAAATCCCGGTACACTTTACCCACGTTAAAAATAAAATTCCCTTTATAAATAGGCGCACCGACGCTATCGAAAAGCTCTTCGAGGGCAGCGATCCCGCCACCGCCGCCTCCGAGACCACCTCCACCGCCTCCAGCCAGGGCGATCCTGAAGGATCTTCCTCCTCTCAGCGAATCGCAACACGAGAAACTGGAGATGTTGAAGTCAAGGCCACGGAAACGTCCCGACTGGGCGTGCATGATGAAGGAGGTCGAGAGCGGAAGGACCTTAAGGCACGTTCAATGCAACGACAGGAGCGCACCTCTGATCGAGAGGGTGAACAAGGTCACAGCTGATCCAGCAGGTGATCGTCGATCAAACTTCGATCCTACCCAGATCCCCCTTGGACGATTCTCTTAGGAGGAACCGGTTTCACCGTTTTGGTCGATTAGTCGCTACCTAGACCCTTTGTGCTATTGCTCTCCCTTCAACCCTTGTGTGCAACCCCCCTTATCACCTGTGAATGTCGATCCAAAGAGCCGCGTATATCGACAAGTGTAATCAATTAAATTGTTAACGAACCTCGGTTCGATCAGCTTTTGTTCCCGGACTGTGATATGACTTGTTTGTAGTACATGTACTCCTTGTTATTGTTATGACCCCATTCTCCTGCAAGCGAATTCCACTCCCTGTTTGTTGTATTACTGAATAACGTTATGTAATCACAAACAAGCCATTATTTATATCATGCGTCGACTCTTTTTTTTTTTTTTTTTAATCAACTTCAGAATCCGCAAACGCTACAAATGAATCTACACAAAATTCGAGTACATTTTTGTTGCGTGTTAATTTAGTAAATTCAATCGTAACATTTGCCGACTCTGAAGATGAGCTCTAAACCATAGAATCGAAACGTGAAGTTTTTAATAGCTTGCTCGAGACTTCATAATTACTATCCTTTAAACTGTATACATACAAGCTTGTCTATGAATAATATTATTGTCGTTGAATTAATTACTGTCTTCGTGTTCAGTGGGTTTTATCGACAACCCCCCCCCCCCCCCATTTTCTCCATTCCAATCATCCCAGAGGTGTAAATAAAATTGCACAAAGCGATTTAGGGTGAACGTGAAGCCTTCGTGAGATCAAGGATGATCCACTAAGGAGAATCTGATCTTCAATCGAGGAGATTCGTTCAAAAGTTGCCATTCCGTATCGAGGTACCATACGTGTATCACTGATTGGGTCTTTTTGATTAGGGAAGGCACAGTTTGTGTTCGAATCCGAAAAGTCGAACATGCATAACCAATTGCTGAAGCAGATACAACAGGGTGTACCGCTGAAGAGGGTGCAGACCAACGATCGATCGAGACCGATGTTGGAGGGTCTGAGGAAGTTCCGGAGGCAAATGACGATAGAGGAGCAAATGCAGAAGGCTGATGAACCCACCGATGATTCCGTTTCGGACGACATGGACGACATTGATGCAGTAAGGGACGACTTGCAAAGCACCAAACAAATGCTTGCTCTGGAACTTAGAAATAAGGAAGCTTTGGAAAGGGAAAACAAGAGATTACAAGTAAAGCATTCTTTTCGATCATTTCTAAGTTCGATGGAAGAAGATCCGATCTATGTAATAATTTGTTGAAATGTCTTTTGCAGCAAAGGATCTTGAATCTAGAGGCCGAAGTCGACCGGGAGAAATCGAAAAAGAATTTGGAAGATCACGGTAAACACGACGAGAAACTCACGGAATCTTTGAAACAGACGGCTCTGCAAGCTCGAAAAGATGCAGAGAGGCTTGAAAAAGAATATATCACCGTGGCAGAGGAAAGGGACAAAATGAAGAATGAATTAGAAGAAATGAGAAGAATGTATGCCACTTTAGAAAGGCGTATGAAAGCTGGTACGAACAATTTGAATTTGTCACTAACGAATAATAATAATTTTAACGTTTACTTGCTTACGGCGCAAGTGGTAACGTTTAAGTTTAAGCTAGCGATTATTATTTTCATTGCAGCTACTAATCTTTTAACATTGCGTTGAATGAATACATAAACAAACCTCTACTTCCATATATGTTCAATTCTTCGTCAATAATGTTAAGTTGCTTACGCTTACGCTAATGTCGCTTTATTCTCCGCTTTTGGGATCAGAGCAAGAGCTTGAGGCTGAACCGGTAATAGAGCTAGCAGACGATAGCGACGAGGCGACTTGGTACTTGGTTTCAGGAATGGCATTAGCCGGTTGTCCAAGCGCGAAAGATGTCGCGAAAATTGCTTCTCAAAAAAGCATAGATAAGAAAGAGCCGAGCGAAAGTGAGGAAGAAGAAGAAGAAGAAGAAGAAGATGAAACTACGGAAGATGAAGAAGAAGAAGAGAAAGATCCGAAGGCTGCAACAGAAAAACGATTACAGAGGGAGATTAAACTTTTGACCTCTAAAATTAGAAATTGCAGGTGAGTACTAACGCGAAGAAATTTGCAATGTAACATGTAAATATAATGCAACACAATATTTTGATTAAACAGCGATAAGGCAGCAAATGCTAAGAAAGAGCGACACGCATTGAAAGATCAAATTAAACAGCAACAAAAATTACTGAAAGAGGAGAAAAAGAAATTTAAACGTCTTCAAAAAGAAGTTGACAAAATGGCAAAACTAATGTCAGAAAATGATGATGAAGATGAAGAAGACGAAGAGGAAGAAGAAGATGAAGAAGAAACAGAATCCGAAGAGTCTGAATCAGAGGAATCAGAGGAGGACGAAGAATCAGAGACAGAAGACGAAGATGACTCATTGGAAGGCCAAAGAGATGCATTACAGGTAAATGTTTAACATGGAATATAAAGATTTTATGTTTTAAACTGTTATGCTTTTGCAGAAAAAAGCTAAAAAGCACGAAGGACGTTTAGCTGCATTGAAGAAGGGTAACTACTTATTAAAAGCACAAGTCGATAGACTGAAAGATGATTTAGGAAAGCAACGAGAAGAAAGTCTCTCTCTACAAGAGGATCTTGACTCTGTCTTAGCAGAATTAGGTTAAGTTAATGTTAGGTTCGGTGAAATATTACTATGGACAATTGTATACATATACATATAAGTATTACATATAAAAATATAGAAAACTTTGTCTGGGAAAGCAGACGCACAGACTACTACACGCACACTCACCTAAATGCTTTTTGTAGAAAATCTTACACTCTGACAGAATTTTTTGTTCATTCGTCTGCAGCGTATAAATCTACAATTTTTTTGAATATCGATTGGTAAACGCGATAGTTTGTTTTTCTCTAGTAACTATGGTAAATGTTACGTAACGAACGCAAAGAGAAAACATTAAAACATGTGTATCGATCAAAACAAAAGACAATCGCCGACGTGCAAATTTTATATATTAGCTAACGTATCGGGCGTACTTTTGCAGATGTAACGAGTATATGAAACTATTGATATATCGCTTTTTTTGCTATCACGTTGTAAAATATTTTTTAATAAAGACGATCATTAGTTGACGACAAAGTTTTCTGATAGGTTACCACAAACACAAGAATTCGGCATAACACTCACATGCTTGTAACAGAAATACAATGGACGAGCAGGTTTTTCCAGAATTTACAAACTTTCTCAATTTCTCAACGATGATTCTTTTTTCCATTCGTAATATGCAGTACTATAAATACTTATTACGATTTTCGCCGGTACCCACCGTTAGCGTTGGTTGGCGTTGACCAAAAAAGGACATAGCGTCGGCACGCAACAAACTCCCTAGTTTTGTTTTCAATGCATTGGCGTCGCAAAGTAAATATTTCGTATAGTTGGCGAACGTGGATTTGTGCCCGTTGAGGAATTTACTTGCCTCCTTTTATAATTTATATCATTTCATTTTAATACACTTACGTATATATGCTGTTTCAGTATGCATAAAATATTGATTACGTGTATAGAAGTTACAAAACATCTTCATCCCTGGATCGATAATCTGTTTATATAATAAACAGCAAATTCTAATTTTATAATAGGTCATTAATTTAATAAAGATATTTTCATATAATACCTATAATAATATTATGGGAATTAATTTTGATATATGCAAGTAACTAATTATTTGCATATTTTATTTAAACGATATACATATATACACGTATTAAAATGAAGCAATACGTACTTAATAAATAATAGTTTGTTCATTGCATTGTTGGTTTATTATAAAGTTTAAATAATATTATTTAGTATTTCAACAACGTGATAATTAGAAGCAATTTGCGATGATGAAGGGGAAATTATTTAGAGACTTTCTCCTCGCTCGGCAGAAATCCGTATCGCTAGATGTACAAATTTCCTTTTTATAATTACATGATTATTAAACAACTCTTTTTACTATTATACAATTGTATACTAATTAATTATTATACAGTAGTACAATGACAAAAGAAAAACACCGAATCACAGACTAGTTTAAACGAACGGGTAGAGATGATGGTATTTTAAAAATTTTAAATTATATTTGAAAGTCAGAATATCACTATTGTTCTCTGTGGGTTACATATTCTATACAATGGTGTCACAGTTTAGAACATTATTTGTATCTTACGTGATTCTAAAACATGCTTGAATTATAAAAAAAATGTTCTCGCGGTAAACAGTTCGTCGTCAACAAGTATAATGAAATCATTGCACTGCGAGCTAAGTTGAAAAAATATGCTTAGTTTTAGTGCGAATACTTCGTGTGCCCTTTAGGTGACACGTTTTTCAGAGAGAAGATTCGATAATCGACGCATGACACTTTGAATACTCAACGAATTTGTGAGACAACAGCTGCTTCAAAGTGCAGGTAATTAAACTTTTATTGCTCTCTATTATTATTATCACTCTCAATTTACGCACATAATATGCACATCAACAAACTAAAACTAAAAGGTAGATTTATAAAAAAAAAGAACCGTATATACATTTGTTTACATAATAACATGTGGCTTTAAGTTTAACGTAGTTTCTAGGTCAAAAATTAAAACATTCATGTAATGTACATGTTTTTTTTAAACATAGTATTATTTACCTATCTAATCTTATGAAATGGTATAGTTGAATATACTTCATTGCGCGCTTTCGTTTCTATAATTAGAGTATGAGTTCAGATGTCAACAGGCTGCTTCAGTTTTGCGACTTTCGAGTCAGTGACCGCGTTTGAAATTTATTCAAACACACATACAAATAAATATACCTTTTTTCTTTTGTTTTCTATTAATATATCGGCGATTAATAACGTCGATATGCTAATCCGCCGAGTCCTCTTCTCAACACTACGGACTTCAACATTTATTCTTTTTACCCGCATTCGTGTTTCTGCACCCGTATAGAATTATAAAAAAAATACTGCACGTTCGGTTTCTTAGCAACCCGACAGTAAAAACTCTATACCGATGCACGTAACTCATTTCGATCTAGTAGAATACCGAATATTAAGCGAGTAATGAATTTGGTTACATGGTTACTATAACCCCACGTTTCTTTCTGCAAGTCTGTTCATAACCTTAGCGTGTAGTAGAAAGGTTAAAAATTGCTATATTATGATGAATGAACCACGCGTACAAGTATCGTTTAGAATCTGCATTACTTATTTAATATCCTGTATTCATCAAAATATTTCAAGAATATGCACATAACTATCCAGGCACAAAGGAAAACAGCATAATAAAAGCAAAGAAAATTAAACATTCCTTGGTCATTTCAAATAATTTTACATGCACATTAACATGTAGTTACTGCCCAGATTGCACAGTGATATTGGTAAAACTGAACATTATGAAATAGAGATACTATACTAGTCAGGTCCATTTCCTTAGATTATGAAGATGCAATAGGGTGCTGATGCACTATTATGATAATAAATAATTGCTAGTCGATATTCGGCGTTGTCTAATCGTTCATCATTCGTCATGTTTCTGTAACGTGTCCGAATTATACTTGCCGAAAATCTTCGTAACAATCGGATGCATTGTTTCATGTAACCTTAACCTCTGTCTTAAACTTTTTTTCTTCCACCAACTTAACATCCGTTACATGTAAATTATGAATACTTTTCGCAGCAAACTTAATTACAGACTGTGTTGAAACTTGAGTCGTATGTCTGAGGTCCAAACGTTTAAGCACTTTACATCTCACCAAATGATCTAACGTTGTCTCTGTGAGTAGTCTACAATTCGCCAAATTCAGTGATGCTAGGTTTGTTACCGCCTGCGCTGATGGAGTTGCTAATTGAGCTACACCAGCGTCGGTAACCCTGCCGCAAGAAGAGAGATCTAATGTTTCAAGATAGGGTAAGTGTTGAACTATATATCTCAAAGCTATATCAGTGATATCACATCCAGCTAAAGACAAGTTCTTAAGATGTTTCAACCTTGAAGTCTTATCGATTAAACCAGGTCTCGAATCTGTAGGTGGACTGAGGACTTCCCTTAAGCTTGAATCGTTCAATCCAGATACATGACTAAGATCTAAGGTAACAAGTGGTGGACAAGTGCAAGTTCTCAAAGCACAGACTCCAGCCCACGTACAACCTTGTACAGATAACGTTCTCAACTGCGGTAATCTACATAGTAACCAGGCTAATTGTCTTTTAGTAACATTTGTCCAGTCAAGAGACAGATGCTCCGGTTGGCGGCGTATAATACCAGTTAAATGTAAAGCTGTCAGATGAGAATGAGACATATTCAATTTTCTCCACAAACTAGGATCTATGCTATATCTGGCCCATGTACGGCAAACCAAGGCACAATTCGCCAGGTCCTTTGCATTTAAAAATCTAAAAATAGCAAGTAATGCTGTTTTGTCGTACGCTAAAGATTGTCCATTAAAATCGGGCCCTGGTCTTTGAACAGGCGGAAGTGGAACAGGCCTGACCACCACATGGGGCCTCTTCAATGATTTACTACTTGAACCAGTTAATTGTACAGCTAATTGTGTACGTAAAGCTGTTCGCTGTTCACCCTCAGCCGGTTCTCTGTCATTCCATGCCTGGAATTTTTTGTATAGAAACCATGAATATTTCATATTCTTAGACCGTTTCAGATTCCATTTGGGGACTTACATCGCTGGGATCGGGTCTTGAACGTTTACTTGGTGTAGTAGCTCGTTCGGAATCTGTTGTTGGTGCCGACGAGGCTGCACTAGATACAGAAAGTTTTCGAGTACGAGCCTTAGGTTGACGTGGTCTGCAATCTAGATTTCGACCGCTTTCACAACATTGAGGACATTCCCAACTGTTCGGTAAATCGTCGCTAATGGTTATATTTTGGTGATCCAATCCTATACACTCGGGATGAACAATGTCAAAGCATATCGAACATTCTACTAAACTTGACGTAGCTGTCGGCGTTGGTTTGCCTGTGTCAAACATAAAGAATCGAAGTGCTTTTATTTATTACTTTTAATAACAAATTAATGATACGCTGATAGTGTAAATACCCATTAAAGGTGCAGGTGGTTGTCCCCAGCCGTCTAGTCGACAGACTTTACAAGCTGCCGTAACTGGGAGCATAGGCCTCAGACATTGTCTCATTAAGCACGTTTGTTTGGCACGACCACTTCCACCAAATTTCACCATATCTTGACAATACATACATTCCCCGCAATCAGTCCTTGTACATGCTTCACACTTTTTACATCTAGTACGCCGTCGCCGCGGGAATGCTCTTTCGGACTTTTCCTGCGAGTGATGCCTCTGTATCTTTGCAAAACTTTTCTTAGTTACTCTCAAGCGCTCCTGTTACGTAATGCAACAAGATACATGTGAAAATTGAAGAAGCAATCGACTTTTTCAATAAACATGTAAGCATTGCTTACCCTTTCTGCAATTGTCAACGGAGGTGGAGGTGGTAAAACAGGATTTCCTGTTACCGCGGCATCTGGATTATCGTGTCTATGTTGCTCTACTAGACATCGGACATCGTGAATTAAGGCAACAGGATCGCGGATCAGCTCAGGCACATTCTTCTTCGTAGAAGGCAGCAAATGTAAATACATAACTATTGCTTTTAAGCCATGTAATTCAAATGGTGTTAAATGCACGTGTTGGTGTTGCTGTGGAACTAAATGTTGACGCTGTGATTCAGTTATGTCCAAATGACTTCTGTCTAGGAGAACATGTACGTACCTCTCCAAGACATACCTATGGCAAACAAAAATCATGTATGATTTAAAGATTTTACAAATTTTTAAGTAGTTTTACAATCATACCATAGCATTTCAGTAAAAAATGGGTATCTGAATTTTTGTGGAACTTTTGTATGTTCTTCTACTTGCGCAACTTTCAATTGTTTTTCAATACCAAAACTGTGTAAAAAATTTCCACCAAAAACTAACGAATCTTGAGGTGTATAAACAGCATGAATCCAACCAGTTGGGATAAACAATGTCATGCCAGCTGTTAAACTTATCCTGCCGCATCTGTCCACCATGTCTCCAAAGAATACATCTGACTGTTTGCCACTCAATACCCATTCTTGGTAAAGAGCTAAGTTTTTCTCTGTAGGAGGAATGAGCCAGAATATTTTTCCACCTCTTAAGATATGATACCACACACTGGTTCCTCCAAAGTCAACATGAAAGTCTGTGTAACAACCTTTCACAGACATCAAGCAGTACTTTTGTACTTTTGGATACATCATATCTTCCAAAAGATTCGTAGATTCCACTTGTGCTTCTTTTAGATGTCTTGGCCACACAACATCTACCCAATCAACTTGTCGTACTAATGAAGGTGATTGTACATAATTTTCTAATTTGGTATGACTGAATTCTAAAGAAATCACATTTAATAACCTTTCCTTATTAGGATCTTCATAATACTTTTGCCACTCTTTCATTGTCATATCTTCATTTTTTTGCGTGTTCACATCCATTACATCTAATACTCTTTTGGAACCTAATAGATATATACAATACATTAAATTGAATATATGAATTCACAATAATATTATTGTAAATTATTCTCAAAACATACCGACACATGTCCTCACATCATTGACAGTAAAATTAGAACTAGGAACCCGTAATCCTAGTCCAGATTTATCCCTGAATAGTAATGGTATACTAAGACCATGTTTCTGCAGGTACGCTAGATTTAATTCAGAACCAATCATTTCACGGAATAGTCCAGTGAAATTGCTCAAGTTGTATCTTTCACATTCGATCTTTTCATCGAGTTGAAAAGTCCTGCGACCCTCGATTTCCTCGTCGCCTATGGCCCAATCATCTGTATATAACTTTCTTGTTCTTTCCCGCTATAATGAAATTTCAGATAAATATAATATATTTCTTACAATTTCTCAAAAACATCATGTAAAACGATCAAGGGTTATGTTAAATTGCAAAAGTTATGTTTGGTTTGTTTACCAATTGACGCCTTTTAGGCAGAGAGGTAGAGTCATCGGCCATTGCGGACACGCTGTCAGAAACGTATCACCGAAAACTCATCGAATATTCAAAGTATGTTATTTTACGCAGATCAGAATAGTTCCTTTAATATTATACTAACGAAATCTCGTTTATTATTTACATGTCACACGCGGTAGCCTAATGTTAACATCAAACTTTTCTTTGATTTTACTTTCCCAGCAAAACGACATCGCCATTTTGCTGCCGGCCAATGCTACCAATAAGTACCGTAAAAACTTGAACCTACTTGATCCATCTTGAATGGTATCGCATTGCACACATGCATGTTCATTTAATTTTCAATTTTGATTTTGTGCATCATCGTAATGTAAAATTGTCTATATTCTAAAGTTGCTATAAATATACTATTTTTCATGACATTATCGAAAATTAATAGTAATAACCTAGAGAATTTGTGTCATTTCAAATGACTATTGATGGATGCATCCAGAAACGTCACCGCTCACTGAGCTGGTCAGTGAGCGGGTTTTAGTATCTGTGGCGCCGTCGGTGGGAAAACGTCCAAATTTGTAGTTAAAAAAATAGTTCCCACCATTGTTGTTAGATGGCGCCACTAACTAAAGAGTCAATAATTATTGCTGCATTAAATAACCATTCATAAAAATGATAAATTTGACATATTAAATGATACATTATAATGTTATAAACAAAGAATCACATTTAGTAATAAATTTATGAAAAATAAAGAATAATTGATTAAAGATATCGGTGGCGCCTTCTTACAGAAACGATGGGAACTATTTTCACTACAAACTTGTAGTATACAAGCATACAGCCGGTGTGTCCTACATTACAAATATTCCGTTCTAGTATTTTATACTGCGTGAGTACTTTTTGATAATTCGGAGTTAACGTCGAATGTTGACATATTTATTTGGGTTATGGTGTTTTTTGACGTTTTATTTGTTTATGTATACCCGAAATCGTATACACTGATATTTTAAAAACTTTCTTATATCCATAAGTACGAAAGTATTCGTAAAAGTAAAAAGTTAACCATGATGAGCCTTCGTGACAGGCAAATAAGTGCCTTAAAACAGATGTTAAATTTGAATCAACCCGAGCAAAAATTGGAGGAAGCAATACCGACATGGAAGGTTTTAATTTATGATCGACTTGGTCAAGACATCATCTCACCACTGATTTCTGTAAAGGAACTTAGGGAGCTTGGTATCACACTCCATATGCAATTGCATTCCGACAGGGATTCCATTCCTGAAGTACCAGCTATTTACTTTTGTGCTCCCACTGATGAAAATCTTGGTAGGATTGGTCAAGATTTACAGAATGGTTTATATGATATATATCATTTGAACTTTATATCACCGATATCTAGACAAAAAATGGAAGACCTAGCAGCTGCGGCATTACTCGGAGGAGTTGTATCAAATATCCATAAGGTATTTGATCAATATTTAAATTTTATATCATTAGAGGATGATCTTTTCATTCTAAGACATCAAAATAGTGATGTCATATCGTATCATGCGATTAATCGTGGAGAAGTGAAAGACACTGAAATGGAGTCAGTAATGGAAATTATAGTTGATTGTCTCTTCTCTGTGTTTGTCACATTGGGAACTGTTCCAATTATAAGGTGTTCACGAGGAAATGCTGCAGAAATGGTTGCTAAAATGATAGATAAAAAATTAAGAGAAAATGTTTGGGATACTAGAAATAATCTATTCGAAAGTGAAACAACTGGTCATTACAGTTTCCAAAGACCTCTTCTTATAATATTAGATCGTAATGTAGATATGACTACTCCGTTACATCATACATGGACATATCAAGCGCTGGCACACGATGTATTGGAAATGGCATTAAACAGGCTTGTTGTTGAGGAAAATGTAGGAAGATCCCCAGCGGGTGGAACACGTTCAAAAACCAGAGCCTATGAATTAGATAATAAAGACCGTTTTTGGTGTCAACATAAAGGTAGCCCATTCCCTAGAGTAGCTGAAGCTATACAGGAAGAATTGGAGCAATACCGCACGTTCGAGGAAGATGTTAAGAAACTTAAATCTTCTATGGGGATCGACAACGAGAGCGACGTAGCGCTATCGATGGTCTCTAATAATACAGCACGTTTAACAAACGCTGTAAATTCTCTACCACAGCTCCTGGAAATGAAACGATTAATAGACATGCATACATCAATTGCAACTGGTATTTTAAATTTTATAAAATCTCGAAGACTCGATACATTTTTCGAGCTGGAACAAAAAATCATGAGCAAACAAACATTGGATAGAAGCGTATTCGAAACGATCAGTGATCCCGATTGCGGTACTCCCGAGGATAAATTACGTCTTGCTATTATATATTATATTTGTACAAATATGTCAGACGCGGACTATAACAAGCTCGAAGCAGCATTGTCTGCCGCTGGATGCGACTTAAATCCTTTGATTTACATAAAAAGGTTGAGGAGCTATACTAGAATAGCCGAAATTCAAAATAGTTACGAAGGTGGTGGAACTAAAACAGTTAGTATGTTTTCGAAGCTTATGAATCAGGGATCATCTTTCGTGATGGAGGGAGTCAAGAATTTAGTCGTTAAAAAACATAATTTACTCGTTACGAAAATAGTGGACGAATTAATGGAATCTAGGCAATCATCCCAGACCGATGATTATTGTTACCTGGATCCGAAACAACTGAAACATACCGATCAAATGCCAAAGAATCGACCGACATTCCAAGATGTAATTGTTTTTATCGTTGGTGGCGGAAATTACATAGAATATCAAAATCTGGTAGATTACGTGAAGCAGAAAAGTGGGACGGGCGTTAATAAACGAATCACGTATGGTTCAACAACATTTATTAATGCGAAACAATTGCTTAAGCAGCTTTCACTATTGGGACAGGAGGTTCATTCGTAATTTTTGCGGATTATGCCACTAACGTTCGAAAAAATGTATATTTATTGTCTCCTTTCTTATGACCTACGCTGATATTTCCTATTTGTTGTTAATGCCTTCTTGTAAAAATGTAAAATAAATAAAATGCGATTAATTATTTTAGATACAATTTCTCTAGGTATATTTACCTGTCACCTGCGATTGTCGTACTTGAATTTGAATAAACTCTCTATCGTATCGTACATGTCTGGGGACTTTTTAATTGTTAGAAGACAAACCTGCACTTTGAATTGTTTGATCAATGCGTCGTACATAGTATCGTTTCGTGTTCTGTTAAAAATTTATCGCACACCGTCTAGACAAATTCATTTTCGGCAACGTCAAGTTCACGCGGATCTAAAATGGCGTCGATACCGGAAGGGACAAAGAATTTCTTACGACGAGCTGTTATCACCACCGATACGCAGAAAGGACTCACAGAGTACTTTTTGTCCAAGCGAGAGGACCGTAATGTTAAGTAATATCGCAAACCGAAGCAAACAAATTTTTACAGTCGATGTATAGTGCGTTACAAGTGTAGGAAATGTTTTATGTATTCTTTTATTTCGAGTACGGTAACAAGTGGAAGTAGGAAACGTTTAACATTTTATTAGCAAGGTTGTTAGAGTACTTCATTTTTACGATACCTTTTTCTGTTACCCGAAAGAAGTTTTAACATTTTCGAAGCTATGTAACAATGCGAATTGTACGTTTTATATAATAGAAAGTATCCTGAATGGGACAAACCGAGAAGTTTCCCGGCTTCGGAAGTGGTGAGAGCACATTCTGAGTTAGCAAAAATCGAGGAGAAATTACGCGCGAAATGGACCGAACGAGAGAAAAAACGGAGATACATGGACGAGCAGTGGGACGAGATGAGGCGACAGGAATTAATCTTTCGCGAGTCGTTTATAAAATTTAATAAATTCGTCAGGGAGAATCAGGAGAAACGCGATCGCGCGGAGCTTAAAATTAAAGAAGAACGCGAACGCCAGAAATTACGACGGGAAGAAGTATAACATTAAAATAGTGTTAATTAAAGTCACATAATCGAACACGACGTATTGTAATTTCACTTAGATAAAAAACGACGCGCTTTTCAGATCGATGATTTGACGACAAAGCTGAGTTACATGAAAGACGTTCGAGAGAAAATGAAGGAACACGTGGGGGAGTATAAAAAGTACCAAAATTATTTGGAGAAAGTGATCACCGATACAGGGGAATTTCAATCTATCAGTGAGATCTTTAATCGCTACGAAACCTTAATCGAGGCAAGATTGATATTGTCCGAGCATCAGGATAAGAACCTTCAAACGCTAGAGGAGACGGGAACAGAAATAGTAAACGCCTTTCTCGGTCTAAAATTCGTTAATTTCGCGTTCGTAATTACACTGTAAAAAAAAGGACGAATCTTTGTTTCGTTACAGTATCAAATGACCGATTTAAAAACTCAAAAAATGATGGGACTGAATACTAAATTGGCAAAATTACAAGGAAGGCGTGACAGAGCAGAGGCGAAAGCTTTGAAATGGGAGACGATCGTGTCGAAGATAAAAGCAAACGCCGTAGAGAAAAATTTGAAACATACGCAAGTGAAAACGTGTTGCTGGAATCTGTACCAACAGATCTGCGAGAGAAAAGGCATTCCCGCCACTGTGAGCAAGGACGATTTCGAGCAACAGCTGGATCACATTAAACGTACTATTCTCGAACTGAAGCGGATCATCAAAGTCGCAAGAAAATGGGCGGCGAAGGGGAAAGCATGATAATTCTCGACTCCGTTTCAACTGTTTGTAAATAAATATATTTTATCGCAAAGAAGTAAAATGTATACTAATAAATACATTATCACTATTTAAAGGGAAACTGAAAGATAAATTAAAGTCGAATTACAATTAACATCTACGATGGTAGTATCTTTTCTTTTTTAATAAAATGTATCCATCAAACGGATATATAAGACGGATATTAAAATTCTGCGATAGTCCATGAAAATTCGTGTGAAATTAATCGATTATTGATATCTTTTTTGTATGATTTTTCTGGCTGCCGGTAAGTGACAGCCAGATATGTTATGCAGGAGTTCGGAGTAGTCTTCTTTGAGCCTTTGTCTTAACTTTTTAGTGGCTTCGTCGCGTGTCAGTGGCTGCTCCAACCCTTCGGATACGATTTGTAATTCCTCCTTTTCGAAGCATCTATATGATTTAATCGAAGTTGAAGGGAAATGAAGGAAGGCAAGGAGAGCGTGTTTGGAATGGAGGACTTACAGTGCACAAGGTTGGGTAGGAGCGATGTATTTAATGGGGGGCACTTTCAATCTGGGCCGTTTGTCTTCGTCGAGGCGCAATTGTTGCGATTTGGTGGCCCTGTCTACCCAATACACTTTATGGAACATTTCCGTGATACGTTTCTCGATGATCCCCAGATACAACATGACGTTGCTCGTCGTTATCTGTTCATTGTCACCTAGTAACTCCAAGATCGGTGCATTGTCGCAACGTATCGCTTTGAACAGAGAGTCTATTCCTTTCAATAGCTTCTCAAGTATGTCGTTGCACTGGAATAAATATCAGGTGTGGATTGATTTAAAATGGAACAAACGATTTCTATCTGTAGTATTTACTTAATCGCGGAATTTGAAGTTGTAGGTTTTCAATGTTCGATAGGATTACTGAAACGTCACCTCTGTTAGACTTTCTTCAGCCGCATCGGCGAGAGCTGTCTGCTCTTCAAGTTCTGTCTTGAGCTTCTCCAATGTCTCGGTTTGTTGTAAACCGCGATGTTCATTCTCCACGTGTGCCTCATCTATAGCTGTCGTCAGCTGAACCATCCTCGTCTGCAAACTCTCCAGCTCGTCGTTTAATTCGTTCACGTAACTGAATAGAGCAAAGTTTTCTTCCTCTTGCTTAATGAAGTGTGCCACGAGCTTGTCGATGTCCTGTTCACCTAAATAACACAAGGATTCAATATAAAGATTAATCTTTAGAACCTGGTGTTAGTAAGAGGAGAAGAATGTAAATACCGATAAATTCTTTGATCATTTGAAGAATTTGCTTATAATTTGAAATCATGTTTTGTTTCTTTTCCATGTTAGCTTTCTTTTCAGCTGCACGTTTCGCGTTCAAATCAGCCATTTCGCGATGCTGTCCTTTTACACCGAGGAACTCTTGAAGCTTCATCTCGTTGTCCATCGTTCTTTGCAGCTCGCACATTTCTGAGACGTGCGCTCTCAGATCTCTTATGCCCCTTTAAACAAATCACGTTTCTATTGTACATAATATAACTAAGATTTGTTATTATTTACATGCTTAAAATTATCAACTTTAAATCTTTCATCCTTTGCATCTGATTCTGGAGCTCATGTTCTCTATGATATCGACTAGAACTTTCCCTGACTCGAATACATTTTAAAAAGAGCAATAAATATTTTACTTTTTGTTATTTCTGTTACAAGATCGAATCTCGTTACCGGAAGAAAGGTGTGCGAATGGCTCGACAGTTGGACGAATGAAATATTGAATAATCGAGAAGCGAGATCACCGGATGTTACCATGCGCCATTGATTCCCAACCGTTGCTCTCCGTTCCGAGTTTCTAATCCAGCGAAGGATAATTCGTTTTACGCGAAATACGAATAACTTTCTGGTCGTTAATGCAACTCTTAGAATTACGAGGCCAACGATCTGATCTGTTGCAACTTTCGCGATCTTTAGGTAAGAATCAAAGTTGTTTCCTCTCTACGGCGATACAGATAAAAAGGTGTACCTTTCGCGAAGTGCCTGAATCTTGTTTAACTCTTCGTCCCTTTGATTAAACGCTATGGTAGCTTGTTCTATCAGGTCGTTGATGATTTGTTTCCCAGTATTCAATTGTCCAATTAATTTGTTCCAAAATGCCGTAAATTGTGCCCTTTCTTTGAGCATCGCGTCGATCTCGTTCCGAAGCTTCTCGTTTTGGGCGATCACGAAGTTGAACCTCTTCGTCGCCACTTCCAACCGATTCTCCAACATCGTGACCGTTTTGTCACGTTGCGCAGAGATCTCCTTGAGTTGCGCGTCCGATCGAACTTTCATTTTTAAGCTGGTAACTTCTTTCGTGAGCTAAAGAAAATTAACACGGTGTTTTATTTGAACAGTTGCACGCGACATATGGTGCGATTAGCGAACCTTGTTTATGTGATCGTCGAGTTCCGCTATTTCGCCTTTCTCTGCTTTAATCATGCTCTCGTAATTCGTTTCCAACGTTAAGAGACACTTCAACTTCTCCACCATTTCTTCGTCCTCTCGCGCAAACGTTTTCGAGTTCGCGGTTTTAATGCGGAGCACAAGCTCCGCCTTTTCGTACTCGAAACGAGCGATCATGTTCATCTGATTGCGGAGCTGCAATCTCGCATCCTCCGCGCAAGCTGCTCGATCATTCTCCATTATCCTGTACTGCCTCTTCAACCTTGAGAGTTCGGCTTGCGCCATCGTCTCGAGCTCCTGCTCGTCTGGCGTGTGTTGCGGCTTCTGCGCCATTGTTACGCTCTACTTTTGACAACTGGAACTTGGAAAATTAACACGGACACTGTCAGACAAACGAGGCGATGTTTCGATCAAAAATTTGAAAAAGTCGAGATTATTTACAGCGATAACAAAAATAAAGTAAGAAAGAGTAATTGTAACACAAGAGACGTCGAAAGTTAAAAAGAACGAGCTTACTTTTTATCGAACTGTTACATGTTATTATCGGTCGCATACTACTTGTCGCGTAAGATTGTTTTTTGCGACTTCCTTCTAAGTTGATAGGTTATTACGACTCACTACTTATTAAACATTCGTAGGATAGTCGAATCTGCGAGATCAAAGGTTTTCGCGGAAGTTGCCAACGTTTTCGTTTGTGTCTCGTTCGCCTTCCACGTCGATGATCTCGGGGATCCGCGGATGGAAAGGAAACACTCTCCAAACGTAATGCTCGATGACGTTCAACGGCGACATTTGAGAAAGACATCTGCCACCCTGTATAGCTCTGCCAGCTGTATGCGCGGCAGCGTTGTTCTTGTTGGTCCTTCCGGTTGCCAAGCACCCTCTCAGGGGTGTATAGTGACGGAAATCTCGATTTCGCTACGCGCTCTGATTTCTTCCAATCGGTGAAAACATTTTAAAGAAAAATTTAATTAATTCTACGCCATTGATTTCATACCTGGAGAGCAAACATCGCGAACAAACGGTATTGTCGTTTATGTAATCAGAGGTATTAGAAACGGATCGTTATCATACGTCAGCGAGACTTACTATCTTTCCCGATAAAACCAGTTGCCTGGTGAGCCACTAGATGGTGTAACTCGCTTAATGATAACTGATGTTATTGCGCGTATCAATTACATTGCCAAGTAGAGCACTCGATAACGACGGATACCTTTCGGTATTAATTACATAAGTTAACAATCAACGAATGGTGTCACGATCAATGTTCTCTTACAAACTATTAATATTTATTCGTATTCTCTCTTCGTGTAATTTATCGTTTCATGATTTATAAAGTACAGTGTGGGTAAGCGAATATTCTTCTTTCACAAGAATCCTTTGTTTTATACATTCGTTCAGCTTCGCGACGGAATTGCAGTGAAATTGCCTGAGTCATTTCGCATGAAGCGCGTTTTCTAACTCTTTAGAAAGATCTACGTAGCTTAATGCAATATCGCACCTGTTGGATGTAAAATAATATATGGGACGTTCGAGAGTTTTCCTATCGAACTATATTTTATGATTAATAAATCTTCGTTAGACTAATAATAATAATAATAATAAATTAATCTATTCTAGTCTCTCGTACTTGTATATCGTTTTTGTTTGTCAAACGGAGCCAAACGGGGCAGGATCGTGCATTAAACACGATCCATAGATTTCGTGAGATCGAGTCAGGTGGCGGTTAGACCAGGTGGGTCAAATGGTGGGGAAACGCGCGGTGGTGGGTACGGGCAAGGGAGAGGTTAGTATGCCTCCAGAGGGGAAGGTCGACAGGTCGATTGTCTTGTGCATCGATACGTAGCCTCCCACGCCAAGTTTTCTCAATTTTCCCGCGTGTCCGTCTATGATTACGACTTGGAAAAAAAGATAGTGTTACGTATCGCACGATACCAGATAAATACGTGTCCTTCGACGAATGATCGAGTCAAAGGAACTCCTTTGGACGGTAATTAAATTCCTTTAACGTTTTTTTTTTTTCGCACGGCTGTATAAAGGTGTACGCGTATGGTAAACGCGTATAAGTATGCCAAGAATTGTGCGAAAGAGGCGAGGTTCGAGCGTTGACAAAATTGGGATAGCCGCACTCCATCGAATTTGGCAGCGCGAGTGAAGGTTTTTCGTTGCGGAACGAGCTCCGAGCAGAACCAATTACTTTCAGCCGGAGCCTCGGAGGTGGGAGAATCTCTACCTGGCCGAGGAGCACCAGCACACGATTCCGTAATATTTATTTTCCACTGGCGACCAGTGAGTCACTACCTGGCCGGCCACGGTACGGCGAGCTGGTCGCGTCGCGTGTCCGCGTCCCTTGTGTTCTCGCGAACAGTGTGTTCACGGCGACGCTTCGAACAAGTCGACGACTCTCGGAACAAAGGATCCACGATTCAAGTGCGATTCGAGGACCACGCTCCTCTTTGGTGCAAATGTGACAAGTGTAGCCGCGTTGCTCCGAGTTCAACGGATTCGGTGCGTCGAGTACAATGACGTCGATGTCACCTTTTGTTCACCCTCTGTGCGGCGCGGACATTACTCGCATAAATGTGTGTGGTGCACGTACGTTTTAAAATTTGTGCCAAAGCCATATCGCCGTTGATTTATAAACGACCGCGTTTGGTTTGTACTTAGCGACGATTTTCTAGGAGCATGAAAATTCACCGCTCGAGGGGTTAAAGGTAGCTGGAAACGATCGTAGCACCTGCCGTGTCGCGAAGGCTACATCGATACCCGTAGAAACGGGTCGCAAACAACCAGCAAACGTCACCGTTTCCTGACGCGTTTGTTCGTCGAGGGAATATACGATTGTGCGCGTACTTGAGCGATCGATGCAATTACGCTGCGTGGAAACGATCCCGAGGAAGTTAAACGGTTACGTTTGTACGGTATATATCGATAACCTGTAGTTCGGAGCGTGGTTACATTGTTGACTTTCTATCGGAGAAACAAGATTGCAGTTGCCGACTCGAGGATCGCGTGTAGAGAGGAAACGGAGCAGAACAACGGAATTAGTCCCGGTAACAATTTGCGGCGTTATCTGTGCGTGAACAAGAATCGATAACCGATCGACGACCAGTGCTCGTATGTCGATCGACTCGCGTTTTTCTCGCGTAATTTTCCTGCGATTTCGACGCTGCTGCTCCGAGGTGCATCGATAGTACGCGCGTGCGTGCACTGCACGTTAATTCGTGTGTCAAGTACAATTTACGGGATCGTTTGTAAGCAACACTCTCGACGGAGGATTACGTTGGCAATGTGGGATCACAGTTGATCGTTTCCGGTAGCGAGAGACTTTAACGATCGACGAAAAAACCGGTACGGACTCCCATGTCGCACGAGCTGGCTCCCGGTGTGAAAAAAAAGTGAACTTCTCGGTTTTTATTCTCGCAACGCGAAACACAATTTATCGACGGTACACGAAGGTGAACGTCGGTGACTCACACGTATAGATTATCGATCTAACTTATTCCGTTACGTTTACGAAACAGCTTTTCCAATCGCTTTAAGACGCACACTTGAAATTACCTTCGATCCAAGCTGATAGCGTTATCGGCCGTTTCCAAATAAAACGAAGAACGAGTTGTCGCGTGCGCGAGTTCGCACATCTCTGTCGCGTAATCGATACGTTTACGAGCGTATACGTCGATCGATTTCAGATTTACTTCGTGATAGAAGAATTTCGAGTCGATCGTCGAGGGAATTGCGCGGGGACAGTCGTTGACAGTGTTTTGTCGTACAAATAAATATACGTGTATACGTAACACCTTGGTTAAACAGAATTTTGGACAGTTATTCCGATAAACACATCGTATAATTCGGATTGCAGCATATTTATCTAGAAGACGAATTTGTTTATATCCGCACAACGCGCACGTGCTACTGTGTACCGTGCATCGAAACTGTTTACTTTGAAATATCATGTACAGGTGCGTGTACGTGTGTCGTCAGCTCGTATCGAAAGGGATAGCATCGATGAATCGCGATATGAATGCCGTAACAGCGAATCAACGGTGGGACAGCAGCTAGCGCGGTGTTGACTAGCGTATTGTTCACCTTACGAACGTTACAAATGGTTCTGACGTGTGACCGGTCGGCCACCTGGTCCCGCGTGTGTCGTTCTTGCAAACGACAGTAAAGGTCACGGCTTGGCCAAACACGCAACACATTCGACTGTGAATCGCGCGCGCGACAAGACGTGCGGGCCACGATGCTGCCGAAAAAGGAAGGACAACCGGAGCCTTACGCTCTGGAGGATATGATCACCGATCTTCAAGCGCGACGACACTCCCTGGACCAAGAGGACCTCGAGGATCCTGTGGAGCTTCTCAAGAAACGCGACAGGGATCTAGTGTTAGCCGCTGAACTCGGTAAAGCGCTCCTCGAGAGGAACCAGCAGTTGACCAAGCAGAGGGAGGCCCTCGTCGAGGAGTACGCGGCGAAATTAGAGGTGAGTAGTTTTAAATATTGATATAGACTCTGGGATTAATTAGGAAATGTCGAGTTCCTTTCTGGTCGTTTACTTAGGAAATGTCACACGCGATACTCGAGTGCTTGTGTACGCCACTTATCGATAAATCAATAATATTGCGTTCAACGCTTGCTTCCGCCTCGGCGACACTTGTTTTTCGTTGTTTAGCGTAGAGAACGAGATGCAGTAAATTCTTCGACGCGCTAATTTTGATCCGTCAATCGGCGTGGTATCACCAGAGATAAGTTAAACATCTGATAACACAGATAGGTCGAATGTAATTTGTTAAGGGAGGGGAGGATAAAACATCTCTTCGTCCTCGCGATAACCGTCGGATATCTACAATAATAAAAACGAGTGCGGCATGTTTGAAAACGAGCGACTCGGTTAGCCTCCCAATAAAATCGGTAGTATGCGAAAGTAATATATGGTAAACAGTCCATGGTAATGTAACGACAGCGATTCGCATTGCGCAAAGAGGAAGGTTTTATTAGATTAATCGTGAAGGCGTGGTTTGCGTATACTGTTCCCACGCGGAACGGTACTTGCGTACTATTTCATTAGACTGAAAGCGCGCATTAAGGGTCGCATTAGCCATATTAATAGCATCGAAGTCTTTTGACCGATCCACGAATAGCGTCCAGCTGCGTCTGTCACGCGGAACGTGTGAACCTGTGCGTTATCGAAAAAATTTACTCGAATAGTCTCAAGTAAGTCCAAAAGCTAAACGCACTCGTTACCGTCCGAAACGAGCGATTCGCGTTGCGTGTGTGCGGCTTCCTGTTGGAGTTTACGCGGTGTTCCCGGGGAGCGAATCGAAAACAAAAAAATGAAAGTCGACGGCGGAAAAGCACGCACGCGCAGAAGGCATTTCTCCTACGGATTTCGCTGGAATTAGGACACGGGGCACGACTCTAAATTTCCGATGCAGTTTTTACGAGCGTTGACCACCGAATCGCGATCGGGACGGCGATAAATCTCAAAAAGTGGCGTAAAATCTCGATTCGACGAATTTTGAATTTAACAGGCGGAATTTACACTCTTTTGTTTGGAACAGAAAACATATCGTATAGTGCTTTGGAATAAATGTATAATTTGTTAGCATTGTTTTCCAAGCATTTAGTTTTACTACTGTCTTACGTACAATAGCGCGTCATAGCTGATAAAATTGTCAAGGTGTTTCTTTGTTCACGAATCATATTATCACCCGCGTTTAAAACACTGTTACTTGAACATTTACATATGTACTCATATGTAATATGATAATATTTTTCTCGTATCTGTTCAAGTTTGCATTTTTGCATAGACGCCATGAGAACGTCGATCGAAGCTCTACTCTCGCGAATAACTGAAGGGGGTTTGTTCCTCGAGAGAAGGAAAAACTAATGCTGGTCTTGCTTGTAGTTTTCTGAGACAATTGCTTCTGAACTTTCCAGTCATCGTGGCTTCATTTATCATACAACCCTCGTACAAAGAATCTCAACGTCTCCCGGTCCGCGTTCCCACGTGTGTACAGCATAGTATTCGCTAGGACCACTCGTAAAGGGTCGCTTTTCAAAGGAGTCCCCGCAGAAGTGGCATCTGGACTCCAGATTCTAGAGTGTTCTTACGGCCCGTTTATTGTACACGAGAGAGCTCGGCTCGAGATACGAATTTTTACTTACTCTGGCGAGCAGAATATCGTTCATGAAATTTGTAACTCCAAAGTCTGCCACCGTACCAAGGTGTCCTACAAACCAATTCTCCGAATCCAAGTAAACACCATTGTCACGCGAAACCATCGTAATCGGAAGACAAAGGATGGAACAGTGACGGGCATGCGACCGTCTCTTTGGTCAGGGGTCAGAAGTAAGGTGACAGGCAAAACGCGGAAAGAATGAAGAAGAAGCGGGCACGCGGGCAGGCGGAGCGTGGTGCCGGGCATTGTCTTTGACGTTACGTTGCCTAAGTGACTCGCTTCCACGCTTTCGTGGCTCCCTGTCCGTCGTCGCGGATACGAGAACCCGTTGCACGCACGTCTCCAGAAAGGAGAAGATCGTTCGAAACCGACAGCAATCCGGTTTCGGGGTACGCGTGACTGGAAACAATGATGTCGCGTGGTCCGAATCGAGCCGTTCGCTTTTACGCTTTCGCAGCGTTGATTGCACCTCCGCATCGATTCCACGCAGCTTCCACTCTCGCGTCACCTTCTTCCTTTGATACAGAGGTAAATCCTTTGAAGTAGAAGACGTAGAAGACGTAGATCCTTTGAAGTAGAAGACGTAGAAGACGTAAATCCTTTGAAGTAGAAGACGTAGAAGACGTAGATCCTTTGATACAGCGTTTTTTAGTCTCCCGTGGACCTCTTTCTATCGCTGTAACTCCCGTGTAGTCGACAGGTTATCAACGTAGACGCTTTGGAATATTTGACGACTAAGGAAAAAAGATGTCTGTTATTATTTCATCGTCGCAATTAGACACTAAAACGTGGAATAGTAATTGTGTCACGAAAGAAAGGAAAGCACGCAGTAGTCGTCACGATCCTTCGGTCTCCACGGGCGGTTCTTTAACTGGTGCAACGGCGTGCATTCCGGAAACGAGCGTGTTTTCTTTCGAGCACACCTACGTGTTTGCCGCCCCGTTTCCGGATATAATTATTGCCTACGTCAGGAAGTGCCGCGAACGTACGTAGATTAACCAAACAATATATTCGATAAAGAGGCGCGATGTGTCATTTTTCAAACGTTCGGTATTACGTAAATCGAGGTGTCGCGTTGGCTGAACGTCATCATTGTTATGCGAACGATTGATTGGCTCGATAAGTGTACGTGTTTGCGTTGTTGGTTTCCTTCGTTACGCGCACGTGCGATTTACGTGAACGAATAAACCCATGAATCAACGATCTTATACTGCACTTTCGTTTGGGATGAATGAGAAAATGTTCGCTCGTCGATTCTCCATTTTTATATTCGTATTGTTCGAATTTGTCATTCATTCCCCGACGCGTTAGCGAATTTCACTTTCACGATGGGCCCTCTCTAGTTCATAATCGATGCATGATTATGCACCGACTCGTGTGAACACGCGTAAGTACGAGGCGCGTGCACGAATTGCGAACAAGGTACGCGCAACCCAAGTATACACAGGCGTACTTTTTATTGTATGCTCAGTCGGAGTGCTGCGTTTCCGGATGTTTTAATTAGACCCTGTACGCGTTACTTTTACGGATGGCGTATCCGGCGTTATTGTACGTGCATCGTATTATTAATACCGATTATATAAAGACGCTAGAAAGATCGGTCGTTTCCTTCATTCATCGAAAATTCTTTCTTCTTTAAAGTTTCAAACAGCTTGGTAACCACTTACCTAAGCAAATGTTAACGATACGTAATGAGTAGCATGGAATTGCGATGCATACTAAAAGGGGCAAGCTTGATTTCGTCAACCTTTCGACGCTTCGTCGACGTAGGGCGAAGGGGAAAGAAGTGGGTCAGAGTAGCAATGAAATCGAGCTGCTAAGTTTGCTTCTCGTTATTGTATAATTGGTCCGTCTGAAAGCGGCAACAGAATAATCACGGTACCGTGTCGGCAATAAAAAGCAGCACTTACACGGCAGGCACAGTCGAGATCTAGAAAGCAGAGATTCCATGTGCTCGTCATAGCCAGCGACCTGGGAATCTCGAGCGAACGAATTACGCGATCCGTCTGTTCGCTCCTCTCGCGAGAGCTTGTTCCACCTATTAAAAATTAAGATCACCCATTAACCCTGCGATAATGCAGTCTATCCGCGATAATTGGACGCGAAACGTTTAAGATCATCCCTGTACCCATTGGCGTACAGTTCGACGCGTCTAGAGCGCTATAAATCAGATCTTCTAATCCTAACTTCTTCGCAAAATATTTATAGGACAAATTCGAAGATACTAATTGTATTAATTAAAAGTCTTGACTTTATTGCTAAAATGTCACGAATAACGTGACGAATTTCTAGCAGTATACACTGCAGTTTTCCCGCATCTGTTTAGTCTCTAATAAACTATCGGAAGGGTTCTCTCAGACCATATCCTAAACTTTCTCTTTCGTTATTCTGCAGTGACAGATATACATATGTATACATTGTACATACTTGTACATTCTCGGTACATTTACTTCTGTAGTAGAATAAAACGATGAATTATAGGAAATATCCCAACAGACAAGATCGACTGAAATAGCGTCTCGATATCCATTCGAGTACTGGTCTTTACTAGTTTTGTTAATTATGTGCCATGAATCTCGACAAACACCGGTGATTATCGACGTTCATGTAATCAGCAGTGAAATCGAATTCTTTTGTTGTGTCTCGGAGCAATCGGAGCGAAAATAAATTTAATAGATACTCCGAGTCTATAATTTGCATTTCATCGACAGTGGAACCTACCACGAGCACCCGGCGTACACTCTCGACTGCTTTCAAAGTTTTCTTTTTAATTAAGATGGCAATAATCCTTTTCGTTGCATTTTATGAATTTGTTAAAGATACATTTACACAGTCGTCTAGGACACCGTGAGAAAGTGTTAAAAAGTCACATCGGAGTTTCTGCGCCTATGACGCGAAGCTTTCGTGGAGTCACTATTATACGCCTGTTCGTAGGAAAGTGCCTCGTGAGATCGCGGCTAGGCGATTATAAGTAGATTCAGCGTTCTACGCCTTTCCCTTTAAATATTTATTGCATTTCCTACGAGAGCTTGACTGGTTTTCCATTGTCGGCCGCGCCAGACGCGAAACAACTCGGTGCTTTTCACAATCGCATATCTCAGGTAGATTAACGCGGCTGGATGGCTGCCTCTGTTTGGATTCCCGGGGTCTCACCGAAACGCCCCTCAGGAAACTCGCCTTAACAAAGCGACCCTTCCCTTAACCAAATGGGAAATACGTGAGGACGTTTTTACGACGGTGCATTTCATATCCATTTCAACGACTTGGAAAGATTGACTTTCGTTACGGTCACCGAGTAGCTAGCACCACGAAAGTGTACCAGAATTTGTTAAAAGCATGATTTATTCGGATTCCGCTATAGCAGTGTTTCTCAAACTGGGAATTTCGATGAATTTCGGTTCGTACAATTGTTATCCAGCAAATTTGTTTCAACGATGGATAATGAAGTGTTTAGCTAGCGCAAGTATCCACGAAGCTTTAAACTACCACTGAGCCTTGTCTGTGAAACAAAGAGAATTCTTGCGAAGAGGGAAGCGAACAAACTAATAGTTCCCAGTCACGCAGGATTAATTGCACCTGCGCCAGGAGTCGTTTGGGATGTAGCGATTCAGAGGCCAGACAGTCGCGGAGCAGACCGGAAGTCCTTGAAAAAGAGAACCGTTAGACCGGAATCTTTAAGAATCGTTCTGCCCTCTTTCCTCGACTTGTCTACTCGTGAATCTCCAAACCACGGTGCAGCATGCAAACAAGCGCGGAATGCAATTAACTCCATCACACTAACCCATAAATTGTATCGCGGGAAGTCCGTACCGAGATATCTGAAAATTAGAACACCGTTGGTCCCGCGAACGGGTCGCGTTTTTAACGGAACGAGCGCCGTTCTTCAGCTCGAGTTTCCGGCGTTGTTGAGAGTGCAACGTAGCTAGCGAAAATCTTGAACAACGCCAAGGAAGCTCGAGCCAGAAGGGCCACTCGTGTTCTCAACGTCGCGTTAGGAACAGGCCGCGCTGGTTTCGAAGGATCCAACTTCGGAAACGAGCAACTCGCAGCAATTCAGCCGAAGAACCCGATAAGATTTTTAACAAAAAATCTACGTAGTTTATTCTCAGTTCACTTTTTCCTAGCGTGCAAATAACGAAAAGGAATTTTGTTTAACGTGCACAAATATGTGCACACGAGCTTTGCCACGAGCGAGATTAGATTGCACGGACTCTAACGCAAAACACGAGCCGGAAGCGATGTTCGCCGAAGACAAGTGAATCTCACGCGATCGATCGCGATTAATACCTGTCGAGGAGTTCGACACCGTTAGCCCAGGTCTTCGACAGGCGTTGCTTTTTGCTCCGTTCTTTTCTGCTCGACGGCGAGCCGATACGATCGAGCGTGTTTATACGTGCCGGATCATAAAACCGAATCATTACACCGTGCTGGAGGCGGGCGAGGGTACGCATCGAACCTGATTGTCGGGGCACAAGAACCGAGACAGTTCCCGGAGACACCCTCCGGCTAGACGGAATTAAAAGAGCGGAAAGAACGACGCTGATGGAACAAGAAGTTCACAGCGGTTTGTCACGAGACACGTTAGTTAGGCCGGTCCTGTACCGTTAGACGGATACACGGGAGTGTTTGTTTTTAATCTTGTTGCACTTCGTTCGTTATCTGTCCTCATTGTTCTCTCGAATCTCCGCCCGAGGAGTCCTCGTTGCAAACGAATGCGCGGCTACGCGAGCAATTTCCCTCCGAACGAGCGGGAGATCCAGTGAAATTGATTCGACGATGAACGTGCCGTGACGTTTTAACAAGGTCTTCGAATTTAACGTCTGTTACGGAGCCACTCGAAAGTGTGGTTTTGGAGGTGGTTGGCGTGTTAAAAATAAACATGGTACAGTTGGGCACAGCAGAACTAATTGAGGTGATTGATTTAGGAAATTAAAAAAGAACGTTCCGAAATTCAGATTTTTGAAATTTTCTTTCTTTTCATTCTTCCTGTTCAGAGTGATAGGGGGAGGATTAATGTTTGGAGTTGCTTCCTTATTGTAGCATATCCCTCAATTATTTTATACGTATGCTTATCTACTGCAAATCCATCAGGGCTCTCGGGAAGAGAATCCGTTTAAGGATTACTTACTGTTACAGTTCCATTCGTGGATAGGTCTGAATGTAGAACAATCTGATACGGTGAGCAAACACCCGTGGTCTTGGCGCTTTCACGTTTTGTTTTCGTGTTATTTCATGTTCTGGCCGTTGTGCGTGGCCGAGTACGTAAGGACGGCCATATTTGTCGAGAAGAGGGAACTGTAGGCGTCGGGCATTTGGAATATTCGTAAGATGAATAAGAAACCTGTTGACGACCTAGACAGCTTACGATCGAGCAGAAAAATTTGATCTGATTTTACGGTGGAAGGATCCGATAACGATCCAGATGTCTCGTCCCAAAAAACTCCCCTTCGAATTCTGATACAGACTAATCCTCTTTCTGGCCAAGGGAAGATGAAAATCGTCTCTTAACTGGCCCGGAAGCGGCTCGCGTGCGCATCATGCTTAATTATCGCGTCTGTCTCGGATCGCGTTTTCTTTCCACGACACGTTAATTCAATTGTCGCTCGAATCCTGCGGACATGAAAATTCCGCGAATTACGTGCCGGCGTCGCGGGTTTTTCCTTCGCTCTCATAATACTCGCACGGGCACCATGCGTGTGTTAAAATGCGCGCACTCTCACCTGTCGGTGTCGAATGACGATCTGAAACGGGAGATCCGTACGCTTGTTTCTCGAGACGCGGTTTACCGCTTAAGGGACCATTGTAAAATAAGATGGAATTTTTCTCGCCGACTTTGTCGCTCCTGTTTATCGCGCGGCCATTTCCTTGCTTCCCACGGCTTGGTTCGTTGGAGTCAGCTAACGGGGACAGGTAATCGCATTTCAACGAATTACCGATCACTGGCCGTTTATAAATCGGCGTTAATCCTAACCGGATTCCGTGAGAAATCCTAATTAATACCCATAAGATCAAGATACAATTCACGCGTTTTTATACCGTGCAATATCTTGTCATCGTCGTAATTTTTAATATTTTGTTTAGAGCTCTGGATGCTGCCTCTTATCTGTTACATTAGAAAATTTTATCTACAGACAAAGTAACAAGTATCTTTTAATATTATTTTCCAAGCCTCGAATCGAATTGAAACGAATCCATACGATTACCTGCACGCGTTACCATTTAATAGCGCGATTAAAATTGCAGTACGTTCCGCGAATGTCGTGGAAAGTTTTGCATTTGAAATCGTCGGATCACGTGTTACAGTCGCGCGAATCGACGAATTGATAAGATAAAAAACAGCGGAGAACCATCGTACAGTCGCGTCGTGGCAGCCTTGATACATTTCGAAAGGTGCAAGAACCGCAAACTCGTTACACAATATCGTTTTAATTGCCTGGTGAGTCACATAAGTTTTGTAAACAATAATAGCAGCCGCGAAGCGGCGCGGCAGCCGCCGACTGTCGCTGACGACGTTGCAACAGTCACCTTTAGTCTGCCGTAATCGGTCTCTAATCTCATTAATCGTGTACTTTCGCAGATTCTTTGGATAATCTGGCAGCCTCGTTTTCCAATTGCAACGCGATTCTACCTGCACCGATGCGATTCGTTCTGTATTCTTCCAGCGAGGCCCGATTATCAGGCACAGTTACGCTATAATAGCGTACAGTGTTGTTCAAAACTATCCAGGTATTCACCGAGCCCTGAAGTATACCTGTACCCCGGAGGTAAACTACCTCAAATTTAAATTTCGAAAATTTAACTTCTTTACATGCAGAAATTTCGAATGGATGAATGACAACTCAACTTTTTTAAATTGCAATCGTATTTTTTAAAAAAAACTAAGTGTGCCAAATACTTTTGAACACGTCTGTATACGAGCACGTGCTGGCATTTTATCAGAGTTTTGCGCAGTCTGTACGAAACCCGAAGCTAATAATACCATAACGGACGCGATTTCGAGCAGAGATTGCTGCCGTAGATTTTCTTCGGCCGAAGATGCCCGTTAATGCCTTGTTGGCATTGCTGGCTCACTTTCCTCGCGAAAAATGCTTCTCCCTTGTTAGAGTAATCGTAGATTTTCGTCGATATTTTCGACATCGTTTCTACTTTCGAATCTCAGATCCATGGGCGGTAACATCATCGGATCCGCTTGTGTCGTTTCCATTTAAACGAAATTACGCAATGAAATAGGCTATAGCGGCGGAATTTTACTGTTCGTCACAGCGAATTGAATATTCGATCGAGTTCGAGGTACCTTTCGACCCAGCCGGGGGAATCGAATTAAGCTGTCGCTTACGTAAAACGGTAACGCGATACCGAAGTTGGTAACTCCATTATTGGCTAGTTTGTGCGCGTTATTCAGCAAGAACAGCTTGGAAGACGTTTTCAGGTAGATCAGAGACACTCAACGGGGGGGCATATGGAAAGCCGCAAGTAGACCATGAAAAATGGGATCAAAATATAATAATGGTGCAATTATATTTTCTATGGACGTTGGTATTAGGTCCTTTCCGATCGCGTACTGGCTACCTTCGTATGCAAAGAATCTCGAAAGTTAGCATAAAAATGAAAATTCTTCGGCTTCGAACAGGAACGGACTAATCACAGGTTTGAAGTCCAAGCTTCTACTATGTTTCTAATAATTACCCAGGACTAGTTGATTGCCATCTTGTCCTCTTTTCTTCGGAGGAAAGAAGGTTAAGCAGAAATGAGCGGAACTTGGTGGGTTGCCAGAAATCGAACAGAGTTGCGCACACCTGGGTTAGATCGTCTAATATCGATGAAGTAATATCGTGACATTGGTCGGCCGTTTCGCAGCTGTTCAAACGTTCTCCAGTTGCGTGACGTGGAATGAAAAATAGCGTTCTTTGAAGGTATCGCGTGCTCTTTATTCGAATGTGGTTTCTTTGTGGTTAGAGGAACCCCGAGTATAAGCCGTGCAATCGCTCTTACAAGTCAAGATGATGCGATCGAATGAGACGTGCGTGCACTTTGATCCAATTAGCCGCTCTTACCCCGATGAAGAGATGTTTCGAAGGTAAGAGGCCTGTAGAAATTACACAACGCTTAACACCGAACGCCACGGGTTTCCTTTACCTTTCGTTTGCGCTAATGATCATCGACGTAGCCGACTTTGAAGCTATCCGTTCGCCGTTGTCACGCTGACGCAATAAAAATCTATGATTCACACAATTAAAATATTAGGGGTACCGAAAAGTAATCAACATTTTTTTCATTGAAAAACTTTTCCAAACCGAAGCCATTTTGATTACTTTTCGGTCGCCCTAATATATTTGATGATTCTCTATGTACCGCCATTAACTTAAAACGACGCTATGAAAGTAGGCAATTAAGTTTCAATATAAGCGCAAATTCAATTCATTCGACAACTCTTACCTTCTTATCGGTAAAATCACGTCGGGCGGTAGACGAAAAAGGTCATTTAAAAATACCAAAAAATTCTCATTTTTCCGTTGCGATAGTTGAATATAACCAGTTATACAAGCGCGCAAATGGCATAGGTGCATACACGTTGCCAAGAAATGACTGTTCCCTTACCGTGAATAATTTCAACCAGAACGAGAGAAAGGACATTTTCTCTCAAACATGCAGCGCCGAGACCCAAGCAAATATTCGATGGTAAACGAAAAATAAAGATTACAAAAATGAATTAAAAAGGAATTGATTCAGGCTTCGCTTCTTCTAGGAAATATCGGATAGTTGCAAAAAGTGTACCCCTTTCAACTTTTTTTTTTCGAGTACCTATCCTTCTGAATTGGTTTCCGCGACACGAAATAGATTGCATTCGCGTGTAATTACGTCCGCTAATGCAGTGAGATGTCTGCTTCTAATTATCGCACATATGAATCTCTGAGAACTGGCTTATGATGGACCGAGTCTGAGTTGCGCTAACATGGCGATCGCCGTTAGACTCGTCACGGGCCATTGCCACTCGATTACGAGCCAGCCTCTCCTTCTCTTTCCTGCGTTTGCTCCTTCCCCGACGAAGGTTCGCCTAGCATTATCGTTTTCTTCGGAGGGAAAGTGAACTACGCAACGGTTGTGCACCGAGAGCGTACCGCGTCACTGCAAAGTGGCATGACAATTAAATAGCAATTATAGCTAATTTCGTTCTCAGTTTCTATATCGTTCGGCACACAGCGTTACGCTTGAACGGTTTTCGGCAAAACGCGAATCATTCCGTTGGTATGTGGCGGAGTGTGACGAAAGCTTTCCAGTGTTACTTAATTTCTTAGATAAAAACGCGAAAATAACTGTAAAATTCTTGGAGAAATACCTGAAAGAGATTTATGTAACAGATTATATACTCTTTTTTCCCCTGCGATTACTATTGCTTTGAAATTCAGAAGAATATCCAAGTTGTACTTGCATCGAATAAGGAACAACACAGACTTCGCGACCACACGTCCGATAAATAATTAACAGTTTCGCGACTATGATACACGTTTCTTAGGAGAACGAAGTACTGTCTTGTGAAGTCAGCTTTATTTACGGAAGCTGTTCAAACCGTCGATTATTCATTTCGAGACAAGCTTTACCAAGTTTGCACATCATTTTTGTGCTAGCACGTCACAATATTACGACACGTCTATTTTTAAACGGTGTATCACTTGTTGATATTCTAATTTCACAAGACATCGAATTGCACAGTCTCTTAGATTGGACGCGGTAAGAAAACGCGGATCGTCGTTCCATTTTCGCAATGGAAACCACCGGAAGTCGTAAAATCTACAGTTAAACGTAACAGAAACTCGATGAAAAAGAAGAAATAGAGGCGTACGGTTCACCGGTCTAACGTTCAGCTTTGGAGTTCAAGATTTCCTAACGCATAGCTGGATAATTTGGTCTTGCGTTGGCGAACGAAGAAAGATAGATTCCAGGGCAGAGTGGCTGGCCACGTGGTCGCGTTGAAGCATGATAAATCGAAGATCCGCGCCCATTCGTACCAGCCGCTGTTTACTCTGCTTCCTAGTTTCGGTTATTTCCCTTTCTATCGGGCGCATGTCTGTTTCTTCGAGCAGAAAGCGACAGGAGCTCAGCCATTAAATTAGAAGTCCGATAAAGTGTGCCGGAAGATGGATTGCTGGTTTGTCGTGCAATTAGAATAATCTTCATGTCGAGGATGGTTTCCTTTTCGAAACCTTATTATTTAGCATCTTGTCCTCGTTAAGTTTCCCGTTTGCGACTGAAACAGCGAGACGAATCTCTGCGATAATTCTAGGAAACTGGTGACGGCTACATGTTTTAGTGAATTCCTTTAAAGAATATGTAATTTCGTCTTCGTGCGTACAATCGCGTTGACATAATTCAGCCAAGACTTTTTGAGTAATAGCTAACCTGTCGACTTTGGAGCACGTGCTCATTCGTTGTAAAATTTCCCTTTTATCGGAGTGTAGCTAAATTCTCTCGTTTCCTACAGCCATAGTACGTGTAATAATGTTCACCTCTCCTGGCAATTGATTTTAATTTTAACGAGATCGTTTCGTCATCGTGCAATAATGACATCATTGGAATCGATGTTGAAAGCCATCCTATAGATCAATCGAGAATCGAATATCGAATAAGATTCGTGACTCACGGATAGTCGGACCTTGCCGCGCGCACACTTTTGCGGCAATGGGTACTTAGCTGCAATTATCGGCATCGATAGTCTCGTCGATGCGTACGTAGTCGATAATTGAACGAACGGATTAACTGGAGGTAACAGATGCTCAAGTTTGCAGAGAGGATGAGTGCCTGTAACGGTTGCGAATTTATGATTCATTCTTGGCAATATTAATAACGACAGATAACGACGGAGGCTTAGACAGCGTTTTTATCGATTTCGTTGTTATTCGCGCATGATCGCGTATATCGTTTTCCACGGAGGGGGGAAAAGTATGGAGAGGCAATTTCCACGATTTTTCCACGCAACTGAGTAAATGTTTTGCGATAGGCGTGGCATTCAATTCCTTTGGAAAGGATAGGAAAATCAGGGTATAATGATATTAGGTATTATGTTAATTTCGTTTCATTACACTCGTCAGGAAAACGAAAGCATGCGTTATACCATACGCTGGAGTAAAAGGTAACGAGTTGTAAAATGTATTAGAAGAAAGTGGAATCATCGAGGTACTTCTTCGCAAGTAACTTCAATGAAATTGCATAAGACTGTAGAATGATGTTAGAAATTGGCACGGATCGTATCTTTTTTCCAAGCGTGCGTAAAGAAAATTGGTAGATTGGTAGATCCAATATAATATTATTCTGAAGCGTAACGATGCGATTGTGCCACGCAATTATGCTTTCTTTTCGAATGAAAATGGGGAAAACGGAGTGCCTCGTAAACCATTCGATAACATTATCTTACGCTCTCCTCGAATAAGGATTGCGCGGAGGATCGTTGATTGCATAAAATAGGCGCAGTTCCTTTTCAAGAAGGAAAGCAGATTTTACGTAAAGATAATCTTCGTTCAGCCATTTTTCTGCCATTACTTATAAAGTAGTTTCGTTTCAGTTTGGACGTTGATATATTAACAGGATATGTATCAACAACGGTGCACAGTTCCAGATAGTCTATTCGATACAATTCTAAAAATGCTAGTTTTTCTGTAGCCAGGGGAGATTGCTCCCTCGGTTGTTAGGAGATGCGAAAAATAGAATGCCCACGCGTGTTTGGGCGAGACCCACCGTTGGAAAAGGGAACGAGCAGCGTTTCCTGGTGCGTTCCGACGTGGTGTAATGTTCGTAGCATCATCGACGGTAAAATCGTAGCAATCGGGGCAACAGTCGAGCCGGGGAACGGAATGGAGATCCGTGAGTCACGGATCTCCTCTGGTCGCCTCGAGCTGTGTTGCCTTATTGAAAAGCGTGCCTCGTGTTCCTTGTTTCCTGCAGCGGGTACCACACGTCTCTCGTTTGAACCTTTTCAGCCTCTGTCCACAATCCTATGTGTACCCTGCTCGTTTGCGTACACCTATCCGTGTATCCCTTTTACTACACCCGTTATCGTTTTCTCGCGCGTTTTTCGTTTCTCGCACCCTTGCCCATTCAGCAAGCGACTCCTTTCAATTCGGTCTCTCGAGACAGCGTGCGTCGTAACGCGCACAAAGAACGGTCGGTTGCTTAAAAAATATCGTAGATGCAATTGATGTTGCAGAAGGTTGGGTTCTTGGAACGGATCAGCCGGTCTGTGCGTAATCGTCTGGGTACCTTCTCGTTTTAGAAGCTCCGCTGTTTATTCTGTTCGTCGTTAACATTCATTCGTTGCATCGAGGGAGCAGTCGCGGCAATTATGCCATCTTTTCGATTCGAAACCACGATGACTAATGCTGTTTCACAACGATCACCGTTCCGAATAAGAATTGAGGATACAGACTCTGCTCATTTCGATGGCCAAGTAAATGAAATTATTTTCTTCTGATTCTTCTGTTACGTTCCCGAGGTACCCCCATTGACCTTCGGCGAACTTTGGGGGATCGGCGAACTATAAGCCTTCGGCTTCGTTAGCGATCGGTCGATGAGTAACCACGGGAGACCAAGGCCGTACCTTCTAGCTCGATAAACTCCGCACCTAACAGCGCGATTGTTTGTTTGTGTGCACACCCGCAGTACACGGTTCTCCTTTCCTTTCGCGCATACATCAGAATTCTTACCGTAGAATCGTGCTCAAGATTGTGCCAATCGCATGAAAATTGGAGCGTTTTTCTAGATCTCGAGAGACCCTTTGTTTCGCGTTCTCCGGCTGAATCAGTCATAGTCACGTGGGACGATCGATCGCTCGGATCCCCCGCCTCTCGAACTCAATGAACGATTGCCAGGAATGCATCGTTCCGGGAATGATAACGCGAATTACGTTTTACGAACGTGAAGTAACAACTGCATTCGTAACCGATAGTTACGTCTTTACAGTCTTTAATGCTCTTTCTCTTCCTTAATTAAAACGCGGCGACGATGATGTTACGTGATTATGCAGCGGAAATTTGAAATCCTCGCACATTATGATAAGCTTATGCGTTTTACATTTACAAAGAATTTTAAGTACGGATTACCATCGGCCTCATAGCTTATATAATGAAAAATTTGCTCAGGTATGACTCTCGATCCCGAAGAAAAGCGGAATTCGTTCGAATTTCAAGTATGTCGGGTGTGGACCTAGAAAGAAGGTCAATTTCTCGTAGCCAGGAGCAGGATCTGTATCTCTGCTCAACCTTTTCAGCCTGCGCGGTGACGAAAGCAGCTCCGAGCTTTTGTTTCCATCCGGCACCGTTACGAAACATCCAAACATTGTCCTTTCACCTGATTCTCGTGGGTTTCGACCCCGTCAGCCATAAATTCTCCAAGTAGGAGAGTGTCCCACGTGAGTCACTGGACGCTTCTTAAAATTCATCGAACGGCGTCGCGTCGGTGAAACCGGTTGGGAATTTCGAGAAAGGGTATCCACGGTATCCACTTTTTATGTTTTCGATATTTCGTTCAGGGACGTTTGCGGTAGCCACCGTAAAGCCGTCATGTTTTGAGGTCAAAAGTAGTCGAGCGATTCCAGCGGTAAGTCTACAAACGGTGTTGAGGTTTACCACCACTGAAAACTGTTTATTTCTGGATTAGCGTTTTTGTGCTCGGATCGTCTACTCGAGCTCCAGGTAAGTTTGCTTGTTCAGGACAGAAACTGAAGTTATTCGCGCGTAAAAATATTTGTCTTCCCCGAGGAGAATCGGAGCAACGAAATCGAAATTGTTTGGATAGACTCTATGCTTGCGAGAAGTATGAATGACTTCAAGCTTTGTCTCGATGCATGCATGATTGATGTGCTGACTGTCGAGTCGACGTATAAATGAATAAATTAACGCACGATACGCTAGGACGAGTCAAGGTTGATGCCAAATATAGGCAAAGGAGTATAGGTGGAATACCTCTCTATCGACTGCAGTGTCCGAACTTTTAAGAACCTAAATCGTTAAAGTCTATTAAGCGAGAGTTAACGACCTGATTGTGACAAAGAGAATTTAGTGTATAATTTACATCGTAATTTTGATCGGCTAGTCGACAGACCGAAAGCTGTTCATCTTTCGTTCGCTAGTGGAAACTTTTATCTAGATGAGAATTTTGTTTGCACGCTCAGTGGCTAGCAAATTGGCTTCCATCGATTTCTTAATGGTCTTAACGTTCGTTTCTGTTTGTTGCGACAGAGTCTAGAACAAGAGAGGCACCTACTGCGAAGAAGGCTGGAGGAAGTCAAGGGCGACAGCGAGGCGAAAACTTTGGAGCTCCAGGCAGACGTGGAGACGCTTAGGCGTCAGCTGGAGGAGCAGAATGAACGTGCGAGACGAGCGGAACGGGATCAAGCGACTCTCGTTACAGAGCTTACCGCTCAAAACTCGAGGTTCGCCGATCAGCTGAGGGAAGCAGCCAAACAGGAAGAACAGTTGCTCATCGAGGTCAAGGTGCTCAGGGAAAAGTGTGCCCTTCGAAGTACCACGCTCCAGGATCACGTCAGCAGCTTGGAGGTTCTCAGGGACGAGGTAAATTAACAGTTTCCGACTATAATAATGTTTAACGCTCTTTCAACGCGAATCTTGATTACTCGAGCTCGCAGCTTTTTCCTATCTCTCGGTTGTCGCTGGTAGCGTGCGGGTACCTGCAAATTTTCAGTCACGTAGGATATTCTAGCGTTCTTCGCAGTCCTCGAAATCTCACGGTATAAACCAAACAGTGGCCTTGGAATAGTGCTGTCATTGTTATAAAAGAAAACACCGTGTTTGCATACCTATCCGCAAATTAGTAAATGAAAGAAGTAAAGGTGTGTACGTCGAAGCATTGTCTAGAGAAGCATCGTTTCTCTCGTTCCGATTGTAGATCATTCGACTAATTATTCTTGGGAATCGCGTTTACCGTTGTATCGCGGATAACGTTGGGAAGAATTGAATAATTTATGGTCTCAACCGTATCAATGATTCCGCCTTTAACGAAGTACCGAGGAAACCTGACCGTGAGAAGTTCAGCCGGAGCGTGGAGAGCGAACACAATCGTGACCCTCGGCGATCGACTTCGACTGGCCGTCCTTCGCTTCTTACGCCCTTTGTTCTCTCCTTACAAGAGACGACGCGCTCTCGAATTTCAGGAAATGCTCTTCGCGCATGAATTAAGTGCGTGCAATGCACGTTACGCCGTCTGCTCGTCACGTCAATGTTATCGATTGTGCCACGGAACGATGCAAACGGTAACTCGAGCGTCTCCGCGAGGCCAAAAGGTTAATAGTCAACCTTTTAAGGACTAGGTCGCAGTAGTGCAGACCGTGTCTGGGCGGACGGAAGTGGGGTGAGGATAGACGGTACAGTGACTGACTTTAGGGAAAACGGAAACGAAGATAGGAATCGAGGGATGTGCATCGATAAGGAGGCAGCAGCATTTTTTCTAATTTTTGGGAAATTAAAAGAAACGTTTCAAAATTCAGATTTTTTAAATTTTCATTCTTTTTCTCTTCTTATTGCAGCATACCCCTGAATTTTTGTATTACTCATAAACAACGACGAAGAAGAGTCCTGTTATGTCACCCAGTATCTGTTACCGTTTGGTGGCTACTTCGCGCGATATATCGAGGAAACAAAGAGGTACCAGTGTTGGTCGTATCGGTGTGCTAAATATTCATAATAACAGTACGGAGATAAAAGCATACTGTAAGAGTTAGAAATAATATTTCTACATTTCCCAAGCAGACCTTTACATATTTGTATAATATGGCGGCAATCGTACCAGCACTCCAAATAATGGAGTGCTGAGATAGCGTCTTTTGACACGCTTGCAAGTCATCTCGATAGAATCGCGACAAATAAATCCGATAGCGGTCGGAAAGTTAACAAACACGCACGGGTCGCTATTTTTCGCGTGTTATCCAATTGGAGTCGTCTTCGGTTCTTAAGCTGATTGATAGAGGCCAAACAAAGTCGCATCGAATAAAATGCGAACGCGGTAACAACGGTCTTCTTGTTGTTCCAGGTTCAGCTGGTGTCCGCGCAACGAGCAGAATTAGAGAGGAGGTCCTTGGAGTTGCGGGAGGAGAGGGCGAGGGCGATGGCGGCACTCGAAGATGCCGAGGAGAGAGCAGCGGCCTTGGAGCGGCTCGGTCACGAGGCGGAACTCCGGGCGAAACTGGCCGAACGGGAGAGGTGAGTTCACGCGATTCAATGCCTGCTCGCTTAATATTTTCAGATAACCCACCGTCGATTCGCGATAACTCGCCAAACGCCCATACGAGACTCTTCCATCCCGCACGGGACAAGGATTGGTTCCTTTTCTTGTCGTAACCGACAGTCGCCATTAATGACCACTCGAGACTATGTAAAAGTTACAGATTTCAGCTACTACGTTAAGTCTTAAAGAGTTAATACATTGCCGATCTAACGAGAAATACATGGTCCAAAGTAATCAACTCTCGCCCATACGGGACACTCTCTTGGCAAGATCGAGCCAAACGTGGTTCAACCTCGGCGGTCACGAGAACTTACGATGTCGATCACTGTGCCCACGCGCGGAAAGTCGATCTGGCGCAAGGCGATCGAGGAGAACCGAGAAACGGAATGGATTTCCAGTCGCGTGGCATTCAGCCGCGATCGGCTACTCTAGCGAGCCCAGTAATCGCGCCCCGCCTGTTTGCTTTAGTCCAAAGAATGATCGTGTTCTAAATTCGGTAGCCAATGCGTTGCGCAAACGTCTGTTATTCGTTGATCAAACTATCCGCGCTGGATGTCTTGCCCTATCGTTGCTATTTTTTCTCTCTATCTGTTCTTTGTAAAGGTACGTGTCTACGAGTTCAACCCCGTTTACCAGGGGGTCAAACCAAGCCATCGTTTTACTAATTTCATCGGATCATTTATCTTGACGTACTTAAATTCGTTTCGATTCGCAGGGACGAGCTAACGGCGACGTTGGCGGTCATCGAGGAAGGAAGAAGAGGTAGATCGAACTCGATACAAAAACCCCCGAGGTCCCTGCTGGTCGAGATGGAATGCGAGGAAAACGGAAGCTCGCTGGGGGAGCAGGACGACCTACGCTCCGAGGTGGCCAGGGCGATGAAGCGTTTGAAGGAGCTGTGCGTTCATCTGAGACGAGGGGAAGACGACTCGGGGCTGCAGAGCGACTGCGACGAGTCCATGCTCGTGATCGTGAACAACACCGCGGATGCAGAGGAGGTGACCACCAACGGGCAGGAGACCCTCCCGAGCTCGGTAAGGGTCTCGCGTAACTCGCCGCTTTTGTTCACCGATTTCCGGTTTCCGATGATCCTAGACGCGCACCGGGCCACTCGAGCGCCCACCAGATCGCGACGAACGTGGTCGGGCTACCGATCGGTGCCAAGAGATCGTAGATTGCGAATCGAGCGTGACTGGTTTTTTTTCGAGCCACCGTCTACCGTTGCGCTTTGCTGCAGGATGTTTGGCGACCGGTTTCGGCGTGAAAAGAATCGTAGCACCTTGCCCAGCGTCAAAGCTGTTGGTTTCGGTCGACTAACGAATATCGATGCACGTGGAATGTCCTTTCTCCAAAGTTCGTACGATGCAGTCTGGAGAGTCATAAAATTGCTTTCGATAAACCACGTTGTACATTGCTTGATAACAATAAGAACAGAGTCGACGAACCTCCGAGCGATTTGTAGCGTTTTAACAAATTCTTTAATCTGTTCTTTACAGGCAAACTGTCCTGGTGCTTTGCTGGATCTCGTAGAGGACGTCTATAATTTAGCCATGTCCGGAAGGGGAGCTCCTGGGGAATTAGGTCTAGCGGTGGAGCTCCACAGGGTACGCGAGGAGCTGGAACAAGCTAAGGAACAACAGAAGCAGACTCAGGAAGAGCTGAAGAGACGCGGAGAGCTTCTGCTCGACACGACGAGCAAGCTGAGCGTGTGCGAGGCCGAGTTGCGCGGCGTGAAAGAGGAACGTGACAGAGCTCGCGGCGACATGGAGCACTCGCAGCTGACCAAGGACGAGGTCCTGGCCCAGGCTTATAAAGTCAGGGATCAAGCGGTGGCTAGAAAGAACAGGGCCGAGGTGGAGCTAGCTAGGACGAGGATAGACGTTCTCCAGGCTAACAGCCAACTGATGGAAGCCATCCAGCAAAAGGTCGAGCTTAGTCAGCAGCTCGAGCAGTGGCAGATGGACATGCAGTCCCTCTTGGACGAACACGTGCGAAGCAAGCTAACGCCCCTCGCGAACGCCATCAGCACCTTAAACCCCGACAACGGGGAAATCGTTCCTCCGGCGAGGAAGAAGCGGAGCAGTAGCGCGTCGAAGAAGATGTTCGGTTTCTTTTGACGAAAATGAATGTCCTCGTGGCGCGAAACGAAATGAAATGGACACCGGTGCACGGTGAGAGACGAAGACTGGCGCTCGAAGGACCTAGGTTTCTTCCTGCGTCTACGTCGCGACGTCGACGTAATTAGGGACCATTTGACCTCGCGGTTGCGTTCAGGGACCGCCGAGTCGAATTCGAGGAGTCGCGACATTTTCAAAGATGCGCGATATTTTCGGGGGCACCTCGATCAAATTGTCGACGGTAGATTTTTGGTGTTTCAATCGCGTGGAGAGTCGCGGAGTGTGCAGTCCATTCCGACGTGCTGGGGTCTGAAGCGAGGAAGGAGATTTCTTCTCTAATGCGAGACGAATGCGTCTAGGAAGGAAAGCGAAGAGTAAATCGGTCAGCTCGAGCCTTCGAAGCGGTTGCTTATAGCGAAACGTACCTAAACGCTTGTTTTCCCTTCGCGCTGATGTTTGAAGAGCGACTGGTCATTCCGGTAATCGCGGTACGGGCTCGTTACCTTTGCAAGAACGATCTCTAAGTAGCGTCAACTCGTAAAGATCTCTTCTGGTTCGCGGGTTCAAACTTGCTATTATCGCGAGTGATGCGTTTGAGAGAAACTGACGGACATGCCGATTGTTTTTCTGTTATCTGGCGAGATTCGAGGCGGCCCGAAGGAAGTCGTGGGGCTGCAAATCCAACGCCGTTTGTGATAGACCCGTGTCTTACGTTAGGTTTACGAGAAAGTGAAATTTTGTTATCGTTGATTGTGATATGGATATTTTATGACTGTTACGGTGAATTCAACGGTCGCATTTATGACGTTACGGCGCTATTGCCCGTCGCCGATGAACAGAAACTCGATTAGAAAAAAAGAATCGATCACATCGATTAAGCATGCACGAGAGAATGCTTTTGTTTTCGCGTTCTTGTATTTTTCGAATCTAAACGCGTAGGATCACTTCGGCGGTAGTCGAACGAATTAGTTACTTCCAAATTTTAGTCATGGATTTATCGTTTATTTATGTGTTATTTATTTTGTAAAAAAATCCGTACAAGGTTACTCTCGTGAACTGTTAATAATCATATTAATTTTTATTTTTTCATACTTTGCTATTAGCTTTTATGTTAACGAGAAATTTTAAGAAAATTATCAGTTGGATGTCGGTGGACTACCGACGAAGCGATCCTAATAGCTACTGGAGTCTTTGAAACGTAACTACTAACATCCGTCCATCCGTTCAAGCGGACCAGAAAACTGTTGCGCCGATGAGAGTTGTAAAAAGATGAAAACGTTACGGCTGGCGGTGAAAGTTGATCGATTCAGCCGCGACCCTACGCCCTTTTACACGCCAGTGCAATAACGCTAGAGAAAATGTTATGCGCGGGTCGCGGTTGCCGACCGCGACGATATTTCGCTCGGCGTTCAATTTTCATTCCAGTCCGAAACGGTTAGCTTTAATTAACGATCGCTGTGTTAAGTAATACCAGAGCGGTTGCACGCGGATCGGTAACGCGCGCACGTAGCGTCTTTTGTACATTAGTAGCTGTATGATTCCCGAGCTGAGCAATTGTGACAACATAGGTATTTATTTAATAAAAAGTCTGTTTTATGAAGGAAACACCTGATCCGATGTTCAAGAAGTTTGGGACTTGAATAAAAACGAGCTTGAAAAGAAACAAATAGGCATTTATTCACAAGAGGCAGGTGTAGTTACAGTAGTTTCATTCTGTCGCTTTTATATATATATATATTAAATATTATATATATATATATATTTAATATATAATATGAAATATAATTTAATATATATATATATAATAGTATCTCACGTCCGTTATAATTATCGATCGGTCCAACTACGCAATATAAATGGGCATGAACAATGGGGGAGGGGGCGGGTGCATACAAAGTGTTTGTTTGTCCTTTCGTACATTCTAAAAACGACAGGTCCGCGACGTCCTTACGAAACGCCACGCTAGGATTATACATTTCTCCTCGCTCGTTAGAATTTGTTTCTCGTCTCGTGGGTACGCGCAGCAAGATTCTATCCCGAAGGGGCCACAGGGCTGGGCAAATGTCATTCGAACAATAAACGCGACGAAAATTGAGGTTCATCTTTTACTCGTAATTAGAAATTTTTATCTAGATTAGTACAATCTGGATACGAATTTCGAATAACGAGTAAGAGATAAACAGTTTTCTATTCGTTTTCGTTCGAATAGAAATCGAAACTTCAAAGATAGAATGAGAATTATATATATATATATTGTATTGTTTCTTTTTCTGCCCATCTCTGAAAGGAGAACGAAAAAGATTCTCCGTTTCCGAATAGAATCCAGTTGACTTCCTCCCAGCAACGACGTTCCGATATTCATGACGTCGACTAAAAATCGAACGTTTATCGTTCCCCATACATTTTACAGTCGTCGATCGCGCGACTCATTGAAGGCGATCGTCACGCGAGCATTGTTTCCTCTCCTTCTCCTTTCTTTTTTTATATCCTCGTTAATCGGTGTAGTCGACGGTAACAATATTTATTTAGAATATTTTATATTAATACGCGACAAGACGACACGACAGCGACTTGTTCCATTTGTTTCCCTCGTTCGTTCTCCGTCTCGTCGACGCGACACTGATCGCGACAACAATAGAATTAACAATGATGAATGCGTGAGATCGGTGATGATCCGGTTTCGATGACGATTAATTGTGACGAGGTACGCGAAAAGTTTTATTTTCCACTTCTCGATTCATAGAAACGATCGAGTCGAGTATTATTTAATTGCCATAAGGTATAGAGAGGTACGTTATTCCTTTTTTTTTTTTTTTTGAAGATAGAGTGATAGAGACAGAGCGAGAGAGAGAGAGAGAGAGAGAGAGAGAGAGAGAGAGAGAGAGAGAGAG